>NC_133309.1:8110924-8125908 GCF_012295235.1 Primulina huaijiensis
GATTTATTAAATTAATTAGAGATAAGGAGTTAAATAAGTTCTTTTGAATCAACATTTAATTAAAGCTTAAATTAAAATATGTAAACAAATGGGGATAAATTAATTTAGGTATAATATATTCAAGAAATTAAACATAGCATTTAAATACTTAAATAATAAACCATGCAATGTCATGCAAGAGCTTATTCTAAATTAATGTGGTAATTCATTAAAATGTATAATGAGTATTTAAAAACCTTAAGAATTTAAAATACAAGAATTTAACAATATTTTACCATGCACAAATTAGTAACCTTCGGTCAAGCCAATTCAAAGGGTAGTAACTTTTCTTTTTTTAAAGCACCTCTAATGGGGCTACATGATATATTCATTTCTTTAATCTTTTAATTCACTAATTAGGATAATCCTAACACCATAATTCACCTTAATTCTTCTTCAACACATTAGCCTAGCAAAATAATGTGTACATGCAACAAGAATAAGAACAAGAACCTCGGCCAGCTAGGGAATGAAACATTTCAAATTCTCATTCAAAGCTTTCACTTGTAACCTTCCACCTTAATGCATATTATTACACCTTTAATACCCCTAATAACACTCATATTCATTGCCTAGAAAAACCACACTCTCATCTTTGAAAAATATCAGAAATTGACTACTGAAAACGTGAATAACAACAAGAATAAGAGCAAGGGATCGGCGGCAAAAGGGAATCATAATGTATTTCAAAAATCCATTCCTTGTAACTCCTAACTAAATGCATATTTTGACCCCTTAACACCTCCTATATCATTCGCTTTCATCCCTTACATCTCCTACAACCATAAGCTTCGAAACATATCAGAGGTGTTAAGATCGAGGCTTCCATGGCTGCTTCTAGGAATGTTTTAGAGTGTGTTAGGGTGTTATTGGTCCATTGGGTTACATCCATACACGCACAAACAAAGATATGACAGCAACATTTTTATGAGCACAGAATTTTGGGGTCACACTTTCTGTCATTAGATTGTTTAAAGGGGTGTTCGAATCTTGGCTGTCCTAGGGACTGTAGCCATGGTTAGAGCCCTTCCTTACCATGTCTAGGACGTGACCAAATCATCTTTTCAAAGCTTGTTTCATAGATCCCTCAGATTTTTACAGAAACATGACAAGTGCTCTTCGGTTTTCAAAATCTGATTTTTGGTGTGAGTAACTTTCGCTTTTTGGAGATGTTGGATGAATTGTGGTTGGCTCCAAGCCCATAGCCATGGTTTATACAACACTCCATCATGTCTAGATCGAGCCATGGTCGCTCAAATGGCCATTGGAATGATACAAGACAACACAACAATGCAATACATCACACTATACAGAAAGTGGCTCTCTCGGTTTTGAGCTGTGAGTGTCCTAGGTGTTTGCTTGGTTTGTGGTTGGCTTTTATCCCTTAGCCATGGTCCAAGCCATGTCTTAGGATGTTGGTAAGAGTCTCTAGTCAATGGTTCAAGCAAATAACAGTTTGTTTCAGAGTTTCACCCTAAATAAGCAACACAGCCGCTGCTGTAATTTCTGTTTTTGACAGCAGCCTTGGGTCACGGTTTTGGTATTTGTTTGAGTTATTGGTTGGCTTTTAGCCCATGGCCTTGGACCGGACACTACCTTAATGAGTTAGGAAAGTCGTGTTTTTGGCCGTTCATGATTTGGTCGAGTTTAGGGGTCGTACGAGAATTTACGGTGAAAGGTGCCAAAATGACTCTCGAAAGAGTGTTTTATGTTTTTGGATTCACTTCAACTATTTTCGTGTTTTACAGTTTTTATTCATATTTTTTAGTATATTTGGAGTATTTTTAATCATGGTTAAACGTCGGTTTAATGTTGGGTCATGTTGGTACGATACCATGATTAAAAAAATCAAGTGGTTGGTCATAATAGTCTCATTTTTGTTCTATTGTTGAGTTTTGGTTCTATTGTCAAATTTAAGTAAAGATGATTTTATTTGCATGTGTCACATATTAGAGTTAAGTCGCAGCAAGTCTGGGAGCGATCCAACTCATCCGGTAAAAATAAGGTTTTAATTATATTACGTGCATAAAAATATAAAATGTTTATTTTTGAGATATATGCGATATGTCTTGTGGCCATCTTATGCTTATGGGTTTTGAAGTCGGTAGGCGCAACCGATGACCTCTCCACCCGGTGACTTACGACCGGTTTATGATTATGTATGGGTACGGACATCCAGTCCAAGGGCTGTGATTGATCTCTACCGGCCAGTATACTGTGGTTTAGTCTGATCAGGCGCTCACGTTATGTTATGGGCCACTTGCTTAGAAATATTATCTCTACTAGAAAATTATGATATGTTTTGACAGAGCTCTATTGAGCAAAGCTTTTACGTATGATTTTTAGATATGCATGTAGTTATAATTATTCATGACACGATTTTCACCATGTGCTTTACGATACCATATTTTTACGTTGCATGCGATTTTATGATATATTTATTTGTTATTCACGATATATACATGTTGAGTCTTTAGACTCACTAGACTTGATTTTTGTAGGTATTGATGAGGTCGAGACCGCGGGCGGAGACCAGTGAGTTATCTTGGGGCAGCAGTAGTAAACCCGAGGACCTCATGTTTTAGTTTATGCACTTTTTATCGTTCAAATTCGATTTTAATATGTTGGGTTACTTTTAAATTGTTGATTGAAATACAATGTTGACTTCCGCTGTTATTTTAAAAGTTTAAATTATTTACATGTTTATTTTATAAATGAGGCAAGTTATTTATTTATTTAGAAAATTTTAATAATTCCGCAAAAATTATGAATACGAAATACGNAACAGCATGTTTTCATGAAATGTTTTTACGTTCAGATTTATAATTATTTCAGTATTTATTTAAATTTAAGATAAATTATGGAATTATGCATGTTAGATACGTATGGGCTATATATGGAACAGTATGCCTCCTAGACGCCAGGTTGGACGCCCGAGAGGTGGTGGTGTGCACCGTCATGAGGACGGTGAGGGTCAGAGGCAAGAGAGGCAGGAACCTCCACCCCCTCCACCAGACATGAACGCCCAGATGTTAGCTGGGATGACTCAGTTCTTCGCGCAGTTTGCGGGGAACAACGCTGTGGCAGCCAGACAGACGGGGCCTGAAGCTGTCTGTGAGCGGTTCATGAAGATGAGGCCGAAAGAGTTCTCAGGGACGACAGATCCTTTGGTTGCAGAGGGCTGGATTAAATCCCTTGAGGTTATTTTCGAGTTCATGGGGCTTGAAGATGGAGATAGGGTTCGTTGTGCGACTTATCTGTTTGGAGGAGACGCTCGTCTGTGGTGGGAAGGAGCAACTGTAGCTTTGGATATGGCTACTTTGAGCTGGGCGCGCTTCACAGAGGTATTCTACTCTAAATATTTTACTGACGAAGTGCGTTCAAGGTTGACCAGGGAGTTTATGACCCTGAGACAGGGAGACACGACTGTTACGGAGTTTATCCGTAAATTTGAGAGGGGTTGTCACTTTGTACCCCTAATTGCAAATGACGCTGGTGCTAAATTGAGGCATTTTATGGATGGTCTGCGGCCGATCTTGCGCCGTGATGTTAGGGTGGCTGGCCCTACTACCTATGATGTTGCTGTGTCCAGAGCTCTAGCGGCAGAGCAAGACCAGAATGATATTGAGCGCGATCGCCAGGGTAAACGACCATTTCAGGCACCACACCGTCCTCCCCAGCAGCAGCAGCATCAGAATAAGAGACCTTTCCACGGTCCACCCAGGAACAGAGGGCAGCAGCAGCAGCAACAGGGACGGGCAGTCCCGAGGACAGTGGAGTATCCAGTCTGTTCCAAGTGCTCACGTCGTCATGCTGGGACTTGTATGTATGGTTCGGGAAAGTGTTACAAATGTGGTAGTACTGACCACATATTGTAGAATTGTCCTCAGAAGAATCTGCCTACCCAAGGCAGAGTTTTTGCTCTCCATGCTGCGGAGACTAACCCAGAGACGATGCTCATGACAGGTATCCTAAATCTTTAAGTTGTATTTGAAGTTTAATGTTTTGGGTTAAGATTTTAAACTTAGAATTTATGATAGGATTGCATGTTCTAATCAGTGTTATTCACGGAAATTTATGTTAGGAGAACTTTGACCTTTGCATGTCTATAAGCATAATTCTTGTAAAACTATTGGGTTTAGCATGATATTCCAATCTTTCACGGAGAATATTTATAGCCGGTTCAGCTACGAAAGCCTTGATAGATTCAGGGGCCACTCATTCATTCATTTCAGAAACCTTTGCAAATTCTCTCAAGGTCAAGACCATTGGGCTAGACATAGCGTATTCAGTAGCATTTCCTTCTAGAGAGGAGATGACAGCTACTAATGTGATCCGAGACATAGACCTTGAACTTCATGGTAATATCGTTTATGCGGATCTTATCGTGCTACCGATGCCCGCGTTTGATATCATTCTGGGTATGGACTGGCTTTTGAGGAACAGAGTTTTGATTGACTTCCAGTGGAGATCTGTTCTAGTTCGACCGCCTGGGATGGAACAATTCTTATTCGAGCCAGACAGGTATTTTAATTTACCGCGTATGATATCTTGTGTCGAGGCTAGGAAGCTCATTCATAGAGGGTGCCGAGCATTTTTAGCTACTCTTGTATCTGTTCCTGAGACGCCCAAACCGTCAGCATCCGATGTTCCTATTGTCAAAGACTTTCTAGACGTTTTTCCTGATGATGTTTTTGGTCTACCACCTGTGTGAGAAGTGGAATTTTCTATTGAGCTTATGCCAGGTACCACACCGATCTCCAAAGCACCGTACCGATTGGCACCGACAGAGATGGCAAAACTCAAGAAACAGATTCAGGAACTTCTTGACAAGGAGTTCATTCGTCCGAGCTTCTCGCCATGTGGCGCGCCAGTCTTATTTGTGAAGAAGAAGGATGGGTCGATGAGGATTTGCATTGATTATCGGGAGTTGAATAGAGTTACAGTGAAGAACAAATACCCACTTCCGAGGATTGAAGATTTATTTGATCAATTGCAAGGAGCTTCAGTATTCTCAAAGATAGATCTGCGTTCCGGTTATCATCAGTTGCGGGTGAAAGACGCTGATGTTCTCAAGACTGCTTTTAGGACTCGTTATGGCCACTTCGAATTCCTTGTGATGCCGTTCGGTTTGACGAATGCGCAAGGGATCTTCATGGATCTCATGAATCGTGTATTTCAGCCGTATCTTGATCAGTTCGTGATAGTAGTCATAGACGATATTCTCGTTTACTCAAAGAATCAAGAGGATCACAGCAGACATTTGACCACAGTATTGCAGAACTTGCAAAAGCACAAGCTATTCACGATGTTGAGCAAGTGCGAGTTCTGGTTAGAGAAAGTGGCGTTCTTAGGCCACGTCGTTTCTAGCAGTGGTATTGAGGTAGACCCAGCGAAAGTTGTAGCAGTCAGAGATTGGGTTGTGCCGCAAAATGCATCAGAGATCCGTAGTTTCCTTGGGCTAGCAGGATACTATAGGAAGTTTATTCGGGGATTCTCCTCTATCGCAGTTCCACTCACGTCATTGACGAAGAAGAATGTTAAGTATGTGTGGAGCGAGGAATGTCAGAAGAGCTTCGATACATTGAAGCAAGCTCTGATTTCAGCACCAGTATTGGCCATGCCTTCAGGACCCTGAGATTTTGTTTTGTATACCGATGCTTCGAAACTTGGTTTAGGAGCAGTATTGACGCAGCATGGGAAGGTGATAGCATATGCTTCTTGTCAGTTGAAGATTCATGAGAAGAATTATCCTACCCATGATCTATAGTTGGCAGCCGTAGTATTTGCATTGAAGATTTGGAGACATTATTTGTATGGGGGGGAGTGCCAGATCTTTACCGACCACAAGAGTCTCAAATACTTCTTTACACAGAAAGAGATGAATATGCGGCAGAGGCGTTGGTTGGAGCTAGTGAAGGACTATGACTGTGACATTAGCTATCATCCTGGCAAAGCTAATGTAGTTGCGGATGCGTTGAGCAGGAAAGTCGCAGGGATGGCTCATTTGGTGGTTTCGAGACCTCTTCAGTTTGAGATACAGAGGTTTGATCTAGAGACATATCCTCAAGGTAGAGTTCCTCGTCTATCTACTTTGACGATTCAGTCTTCTCTTCTAGACCGTATTCGAAGTGGACAGTTAGCAGACGAGCAGTTGGCTAAGTGGAAGCAGAGAGATGAAGCCAAGGGCAGCATCTTGTACAGAGTTAGAGACGGTATTGTGAGATATCGAGACAGAATATGGGTTCCTAGCAGCGATTCTATTCGAGCAGATATTTTAGCTGAGGCCCATATGTCGCCGTACTCTATTCATCCAGGGAGTACGAAGATGTACAAAGATCTGCAGTTACTATATTGGTGGCCAGGAATGAAGAGGGATATCAGACGATTTGTATCTGAGTGTCTGACGTGTCAACTAGTGAAAGCAGAACACCAGAGACCAGCAGGTTTGCTCAAGCCTCTTCCTATTCCCGAATGGAAGTGGGAGAATGTCACCATGGACTTCTTTATCGGTCTGCCGAAGTCAGTCAGAGGGTCAAATGCTATATGGGTGATTGTCGATCGTCTTACAAAATCAGCTCATTTCTTTCCTATTAAGAAGACTTTCTCCATGATCCAGTATGCAGAGTTATATATTCGGGAGATCGTTAGACTTCATGGTATTCCCGTTTCTATCGTGTCTGACCGAGATCCTAGATTCACTTCATCATTTTGGAAGAGTCTACATTCAACTATGGGTACGAAGTTGTTGTTTAGCACAGCTTTTCACCCACAGACAGATGGTCAGACCGAGAGAGTCATTCAGATTTTGGAGGATCTTCTTCGTGCATGTGTCCTTGATTTCTCCGGGAGTTGGGAATCAAAGCTATTGTTGGTGGAGTTTACCTATAACAACAGTTTTCAGTCGTCTATAGGTATGGCTCCATATGAAGCACTGTACGGTCGTAAGTGTAGATCGCCTATTCATTGGGATGAAGTAGGGGAGAGAGCAGAATTGGGTCCTGAGATTGTGCAACAGGCTGCTGATGTAGTAGTCAAGATCCGTGATAGGATGAGGACTGCTCAGTGTAGTCAGAAGAGTTATGCGGATCAGAGGAGGCGAGATCTGGAGTTTGCTGTTGGTGACCATGTCTTCGTGAAGATTGCACCGATGAAAGGTGTCATGCGGTTCGGGAAGAAAGGAAAGCTCAGTCCGAGATTCATTGGACCATTTGAGATCCTCGACAGAGTTGGGACATTAGCTTATCGTGTTGCTCTTCAGCCGAATCTGGCCGGAGTACACAACGTGTTTCACGTTTCCATGTTGAGGAAGTATATGGCGAATCCATCGCATGTCTTGAACTTTGAACTTTTGCAGCTCACTCCGAACTTGTCATATGAGGAAAGACCAGTGCAAATTTTAGACCGGCAAGAGAAGAAGCTTCGAAACAAAATGGTCAAGCTAGTGAAAGTCAAGTGGCTCAATCATTCGGAGGAGGAAGCTACGTGGGAATCCGAGCCAGAGATGAAGAATCGATATCCCGAGTTATTCGGTAAGTTTTAATTTCGGGGATGAAATTCCTTTAAGGGGGGGAGAGTTGTAGAACCCGAAAGTTAGATTACGTATAAGCTATGCATAATTGCTACTATTTAAATTAAGAATGAAATTTTAATTAAATATATGAAGTGTTTAGGTCATTTTAAATAATTTTAAATCATGATTATTTATTTTAAAAAAAAGTAAATGTTTAGTTTTATCTTTTCAGGATAAATACGCGAGGCCGGACCGGAGTTTGGAGATTAGTAATAAGATTTATAATAAGAAAAATATTCCTAAATTTAAATTAAGTCAAGGAATAATTTAATTTATAGAAAAAGAATGTTTTAGGATTTATTAAATTAATTAGAGATAAGGAGTTAAATAAGTTCTTTTGAATCAACATTTAATTAAAGCTTAAATTAAAATATGTAAACAAATGGAGATAAATTAATTTAGGTATAATATATTCAAGAAATTAAACATAGCATTTAAATACTTAAATAATAAACCATGCAATGTCATGCAAGAGCTTATTCTAAATTAATGTGGTAATTCATTAAAATGTATAATGAGTATTTAAAAACCTTAAGAATTTAAAATACAAGAATTTAACAATATTTTACCATGCACAAATTAGTAACCTTCGGTCAAGCCAATTCAAAGGGTAGTAACTTTTCTTTTTTTAAAGCACCTCTAATGGGGCTACATGATATATTCATTTCTTTAATCTTTTAATTCACTAATTAGGATAATCCTAACACCATAATTCACCTTAATTCTTCTTCAGCACATTAGCCTAGCAAAATAATGTGTACATGCAACAAGAATAAGAACAAGAACCTCGGCCTGCTAGGGAATGAAACATTTCAAATTCTCATTCAAAGCTTTCACTTGTAACCTTCCACCTTAATGCATATTATTACACCTTTAACACCCTTAATAACACTCATATTCATTGCCTAGCAAAACCACACTCTCACCTTTGAAAAATATCAGAAATTGACTACTGAAAACGTGAATAACAGCAAGAAAAAGAGCAAGTGATCATAATGTATTTCAAAAATCCATTCCTTGTAACTCCTAACTAAATGCATATTATGACCCCTTAACACCTCCTATATCATTCACTTTCATCCCTTAAATCTCCTACAATCATAAGCTTCAAAACATATCAGAAATAGCAGCTTAGAAACGTGAGAACAGCAGCAGAAAATAAGAAGAGAATCAAACTCCGACTTCGCCGCTCGTCTTCGTCGTATCGGTTTGTTTTTGTGTCAAAACAAACTCCAGGCATGTATATGTTGTTTCCTTGCTCTTCAATCAAGTCCTATAGATATTTTTAAACCATTATATATGCATGATTCAAGCAATAAATCGAAAATGACAGCAACATTCCAAGTAAAAATCTGCACAGAATTTTCTCATTTCTTTTGGTTCAACTTCACGGTTTGGTTGTTTTTCTGGATTACAGGTAGTTGCTCGATTCCAGGCTTCCATGGCTGCTTCTAGGAATGTTTTAGAGTGTGTTAGGGTGTTATTGGTCCATTGGGTTACATCCATACACGCACAAACAAAGATATGACAGCAACATTTTTATGAGCACAGAATTTTGGGGTCACAGTTTCTGTCATTAGATTGTTTAAAGGGGTGTTCGAATCTTGGCTGTCCTAGGGACTGTAGCCATGGTTAGAGCCATTCCTTATCATGTCTAGGACATGACCAAATCATCTTTTCAAATCTTGTTTCATAGATCCCTCAGATTTTTACAGAAACATGACAAGTGCTCTTCGGTTTTCAAAATCTGATTTTTGGTGTGAATAACTTTCGGTTTTTGGAGATGTTGGATGAATTGTGGTAGGCTCCTAGCCCGTAGCCATGGTTTATACAACACTCCATCATGTCTAGATCGAGCTATGGTCGCTCAAATGGCCATTGGAACGATACAAGACAACAAAACAATGCCATACATCACACTATACAGAAAGTGGCTCTCTCGGTTTTGAGCTGTGAGTGTCCTAGGTGTTTGCTTGGTTTTTGGTTGGCTTTTAGCCCTTAGCCATGGTCCAAGCCATGTCTTAGGATGTTGGTAAGAGTCTTTAGTCAATGGTTCAAGCAAATAACCGTTTGTTTCAGAGTTTCACCCTAAATAAGCAACACAGCCGCTGCTGTACTTTCTGTTTTTGACAGCAGCCTTGGGTCACGGTTTTGGTGTTTGTTTGAGTTCTTGGTTAGCTTTTAGCCCATGGCCTTGGACTGGACACTACCTTAATGAGTTAGGAAAGTCGTGTTTTTGGCCGTTTGTGATTTGGTCGAGTTTAGGGGTCGTACGAGAATTTACGGTGAAAGGCGCCAAAATGACTCTCGAAAGAGTGTGTAAAGGCCTAGAAATCCGTGCTTGAAAAATTTGCGGAAAATTTAAAAATTTTCCTTTTAAATAAATAAAATTGCCTCATTCATAATTGAACTGATAAATAAAGTTTGATGTTCAAAATGGCAGCGGAAGAAATTAACATTTTTCGAAGCAACAGTTAAAAATTTATCCAACAATATATAAAAATGTCTGAGCAATCAAATAATAACAAATGCTGAACTGAGGTCCTCGGGTCCTACTACTGCCGACTCGAGCTGGCTCACTGGTCCCCGCTCTCGATCCCGACGTCATCAACAGCACCTACAACAATCAAGTCTAGTGAGTCTAAAGACTCAACATGCATATATCGTAAATAACAAGTAAATAAATAGTAAAATTTTGCATGGGATAATAATATCATGTCACGAGGCATAAGGTGAAAATAACTGGTCGTGAGAAATTATAATACGTGCATAACTGAACTGAAAATCATAATGAAAATGTTTGCTCCTTGGAGCCCTGTCATGAAATAACTGTAATAATTTTCTGGTGAGATTATGGTCTATGCAAGTGGTCCTTGAACTGAACTGAGCTGACCGGTAACTGGCGACGGAATGAAATTGAACTGACCGGTAACTGACGACCGGGCCGGTAACTGATGACCGGACTTAATAATGTATGTCTGATCAGACTACTGCCACAGTATACTGGGTGAAACAACTGAACTGACCGGTAACTGGCGACCGGGCCGATGACTGGCGACCGGACTTAAGCATGATAGTAAAGTGACCACAAGCAATATCACATAAATCTCAAAATTTGTATTTTTGCACGTAATATAATTAATTAACATAATTAAATATCATGTCATAATTTTGCTGATTGGATTGGATCGCTCTCAGGCTCGCTGCAACCTAAATGTGTCATGAAAAATATGCAATAGCTTTAAAATGCACAACTATGCAATTAAACCCGAAAGTGCGACAATTACGTCCAACGACTCCGTATTTAAACATGACCCCGAACCAACCCGAACCAACACTGAACTAACATGTAGTCATGATTAAAATACGCCCAAAAAGATGAAATAATGCTACAAAAATGGTGAGGGTCGAAATCTAGGTGAAATGGAGGCCAAAACACTAAACGCTCTTACGAGAGTCAATTTGGCACATCGCACCGTAAATTTTCGTACGACCTCAAAAATTATCCGAATCACGAACGGCCAAAAACATGCCCTTCCTAACTCAATGAGGCACTGTCCAGTCCAAGGCCATAGGCTAAAAGCCAACCAAGAACTCGAACGAGCCACCGAACCGACGCAGCAAGTTGCTGCCCAGAAAATTCCAGCAGCTGCGCTTGGTTTCCTTACGGCGTTTTCGAGACTACCGGCCATTGGAGCTTGAATCATCGACCAGAGACTCTTACCAACATCCCATGGAATGATTAGAACCATGGCTAAGGGCTTTAGACCAGCCAAAATTCGAAATATTCCAGCAACGAACCAAACGTTACAACCGAGAACAAATTCTGCACGTAGGAAGCATTGCTTTTGTTTTGCTGTCACGAATCGTTCCAATGGCCATTTGATTGACCATGACACGATCTAGACATCTAGGGGCATGTTGTAAACCGTGGCGAAGGGCCATAGGCCAACCAAGATCCACACCATTCCCTACAATTCGAAAAAACACAAGCTGAAAAAGAGAGGAAGCCGAAAGGGGAAAGGGGCTGTTCTTGAGTTTTATTAAAAAACCGATGCACCATGGACCAAGCCACCAAAAAGGCAACTTAGTCACGTCTTAGACATACTAGGGAAGTGATCTAACCATGGCTATAGGCCTTGGGGCAGCCATGATCAGTTTCATCTCCCTTTTGACAGCAACTGAATTTTCGAAACACAAAGGGAGAGCAATGGGGAGTTGCTGTCATTTTCTTGATCTCCAGCGTACATGAGTTTAAATGAATAGACCAACATGGTCCTTATGCATCCTATTACATGTCTAGATGTCGCCTTAGGAGTCTGGAATCGAACCAATACCCGAAACCCACAAAACAAAGCAAACCGTGAAGCTTGTCATGAAACTCAAAAAAATCTGCATCTTTATTTTCGAAATGTTCATGATATATTTCTGTTTTTGGCTATTAAAACATGATCATGTAAGGTTTAAAAAACATAATACGACTTGATTGAAGAGTCAAGGAAAAATATATGCATGCCTGGTTTCGTTTTGATAGAAAACGAAAGAACGAGACGATCCGGCGCGGAGGAGGTGGAGTGATCTTCTTTCCTTATCTTCTACTAAATTTTCTCTCTAGTTCTTGCTATGATTCTCACGGGTTTATGGCTCTGAAAATGGCTCTGAATTTCGGTGGAGAGGGGGAAATAATATTGGTTAGGGGAGTGAGGGAATGGGTGCAAAATATAGGGACCAAATCAAGACCAAGTCTCCACCATTTTGAATTTTGAATTTTGTTTGCTAACAAATGATTATTGGATGAATCTAGAATAAGGTGACCGAAATTCCTTGCTAATCTAGACTAGGATATTGCTTATTAATTAATTAATTAAGGTTGATTAATAATTAAAAAGGTTGGCATGCTAAAACAACAAAGAATAAGTCAAAGGGTGAGTTGGCTAAGGAATTGTCTAGTCATTAAGGGTGGCCGAAATTTGGTGTAAAAATGAAGGGAAATTGTTGATTGTTTACTAAATTTATAACCCTTAAAAGCCTCACTTATTCTTTAAATAATTTAGTGAACTAATTCCTTAATTATGGAACTTAAACGAATTTATTCTCTACTCACCTCAAGTTGCTTAAATAAATCCACAAACCTCCTTAATAACTTAAATTAACTTACTTGCTAGCTAAATTAAATTCTGGAAATGTTTTCTGAATCTTAAATTCTATCTCAAAACTCCAACTCCAGTCCGGTCTCACTGAAATAATTGAGACGACAAAAATTTAAACTACTACGTAAAATAATCAAATTTAGAAACTCATGCAATAAAAATCATTTTAATTTAAATACTAGAATTATGCATGACTTATACGTAGTCTAAGTTACGGGTTCTACAGAGTGTTTTATGTTTTTGGATTCACTTTAACTATTTTCATGTTTTATAGTTCTTATTCATATTTTTCAGTATATTTGGGGTATTCTTAATCATGGTTAAACGTCGGTTTAATGTTGGGTCGGGTTGGTACGATACTATGATTAAAAAAATCAAGTGGTTGGTCATAATAGTCTCATTTTTGTTCTATTGTTGAGTTTTGGTTCTATTGTCAAATTTAAGTAAAGATGATTTTATTTGCATGTGTCACATATTAGAGTTAAGTCGCAGCAAGCCTGGGAGCGATCCGACTCATCCGGTAAAAATAAGGTTTTAATTATATTACGTGCATAAAAATATAAAATGTTTATTTTTGAGAAATATGCGATATGTCTTGTGGCCATCTTATGCTTATGGGTTTGGAAGTCGGTAGGCGCAACCGAGGACCTCTCCACCCGGCGACTTACGACCGGTTTATGATTATGTATGGGTACGGACATCCAGTCCAAGGGCTGTGATTGATCTCTACCGCCCAGTATACTGCGGTTTAGTCTGATCAGGCGCTCACGTTATATTATGGGACACTTTCTTAGAAACATTATCTCTACCAGAAAATTATGATATGTTATGACAGAGCTCTATTGACCAAAGCTTTTACGTATGATTTTCAGATATGCACGTAGTTATAATTATTCATGACACGATTTTCACCATGTGCTTTACGATACCATATTTGTACGTTGCATGCGATTTTATGATATATTTATTTGTTATTCACGATATATACATGTTGAGTTTTTAGACTCACTAGACTTGATTGTTGTAGGTATTGATGAGGTCGAGACCACGGGCGGAGACCAGTGAGTTATCTTGGGGCAGCAGTAGTAAACCCGAGGACCTCATGTTTTAGTTTATGCACTTTTTATCGTTCAAATTCGATTTTAATATGTTGGGTTACTTTTAAATTGTTGATTGAAATACAATGTTGACTTCCGCTGTTATTTTAAAAGTCTAAATTATTTACATGTTTATTTTATAAATGAGGCAAGTTATTTATTTATTTAGAAAATTTTAATAATTCCGCAAAAATTATGAATACGAAATACGGGCCTTTTCACGTTCAATTGATCTTTGCTATCATCGGATCAGGCTTATGAACAAAAGCTTCCAAATCATCAATTATTTGGTCGGCAGTTGAAGCAGAAATGAGCATCCGTTGTGAATTTTCTGAAATAAAATTCCGTTCTACAGCTTTATCAAGAAATGTCAACAAACTGTCATAATAATAATTAATATTCAAAAAGCCCACAGGTTTATTATGGCTATTAAGTTGTGCCCAAAAAACAATGTGAAAAATTTCTTCAAATGTACCAAAAACACCTGGTAATGCAATAAAAGCATCGGAATTTTCAATCATTTTTGTGATTCTTTCATACATAGAAGAAACTTTTAATTCCTCCCCAATCGTAACACCTGTAATATTTCCTTCAGCTGAAGCTGTAGGAATAATACCCAAAACATGACTGCCTCCAAGATGTGCAGATGTTGAAACAGATCCCATTATAAAACATTTAATTAATATACAATTTTTTATCTTTATCACACTCGCCAACCAGCTTATTTCTAGTCCCTAGCAATTTAAGCGTTAATAGCAGCACCAAACATATTGATTAATTTAAATAGAAATGTAATCGGAACTATCCAAGTGTTTAAATTAGATTTGAAAATTTTCAAATTTATATCGAGATCATCCTAATTATAATTTATGAAATAATCTAAGATGATCAATTCAAAGCTTATTTTCAGGTAATTAAATGTACATGACCTTCAGAAATTCCTAGTAAGAATCTCAACTCCATATCCTCACAGGTTAATAAATGTTTCAATTATGGGAACGATTTCTTTCATGGAGTTGGAATACAGATAAATGCTCAGGAAAATGGTTTACAGAATGCAGACAGGCAAACGAGACAGATTAATCAAAAGATAGGAAATCCATTGATTCAAAAAATTACTAATGT
>NC_133309.1:8126048-8135009 GCF_012295235.1 Primulina huaijiensis
GCAAACCAATCCATGACTTTTGAATCAATGATCCAACTTCCTTTTCTTACTGCTTGATTGCGACCAATTGATCTTTGCTATCATCGGATCAGGCTTATGAACAAAAGCTTCGAAATCATCAATTATTTGGTCGGCAGTTGAAGCAAAAATGAGCATCCGTTGTGAATTTTTGAAATAAAATTCCGTTCTATAGCTTTATCAAGAAATGTCAACAAACTGTCATAATAATAATTAATATTCAAAAAGCCCACAGGTTTATTATGGCTATTAAGTTGTGCCCAAAAAACAATGTGAAAAATTTCTTCTAATATACCAACACCACCTGGTAATGCAATGAAAACATCAGAATTTTCAATCATTTTTGTGATTATTTCATACATAGAAGAAACTTTTAATTCCTCCCCAATCGTAACACCTGTAATATTTCCTTCTGCTAAAGCTGTAGGAATAATACTCAAAACATGACTGCCTCCAAGATGTGCAGATGTTGAAACAGATCCCATTAACCCAATATTACCTCCTCCATATACCAAGTGAATTTTTCTCTCAGCCAATAGATTTCAAAGATTATTCGCTGCTTCTACAAACACTTCATTTTTTCAAAGACTCGACCCACAAAGTACAGAAATATTTTTTAATGTTTGTGCAGAGGATCAAGCCATGTTTTTACTTTCTTTTTTTTTTGTCTGCGAAAATAGAGAGAAAGATAAGGGATTTTATAGGGGTAATATGTTATCAGGACAAAACTATGGGGCAAAGTTGTAAACAGAATAAGCAGTAAAAACAATAATGACACACATGCAGATAAAAAGTAGTGCGATTGTGGCTCACAATTTTCCTCTGATTTTACGTCCAGAAACTGCTTCAACGCCTTCTATGAGTCGAAGAAATGCTTCTCATCCAATTTTCTTATAAATTGACAAACAAGGTCTTTTTTAGTCGGATTCCCAAGACTATTACGATGACGCTCATCTTGGAATTGTTTCCATAAACGGAGAAGTTCAATATGCACGTGTCCACTAAAATGCGTCTCAAGAGTCAATAAGGTGTTATCTAAAGACTTCTTAATCAGCCCATTCTTAATGAAACCAATTTTATCTTCTCTGTTATTGGAAACATATCCCAAAGATCTGCATCGTTTGTCACAAGTTCATCTTGCACACTTATGAACAAAAGCTTCCAAATCATCAATTATTTGGTCGGCAGTTGAAGCAGAAATGAGCATCCGTTGTGAATTTTCTGAAATAAAATTCCGTTCTACAGCTTTATCAAGAAATGTCAACAAACTGTCATAATAATAATTAATATTCAAAAAGCCCGCAGGTTTATTATGGCTATTAAGTTGTGCCCAAAAAACAATGTGAAAAATTTCTTCTAATGTACCAAAACCACCTGGTAATGCAATAAAAACATCGGAATTTTCAATCATTTTTGTGATTCTTTCATACATAGAAGAAACTTTTAATTCCTCCCCAATCGTAACACCTGTAATATTTCCTTCAGCTGAAGCTGTAGGAATAATACCCAAAACATGACTGCCTCCAAGATGTGCAGATGTTGAAACAGATCCCATTATAAAACATTTAATTAATATACAATTTTTTATCTTTATCACACTCGCCAACCAGCTTATTTCTAGTCCCTAGCAATTTAAGCGTTAATAGCAGCACCAAACATATTGATTAATTTAAATAGAAATGTAATCGGAACTATCCAAGTGTTTAAATTAGATTTGAAAATTTTCAAATTTATATCGAGATCATCCTAATTATAATTTATGAAATAATCTAAGATGATCAATTCAAAGCTTATTTTCAGGTAATTAAATGTACATGACCTTCAGAAATTCCTAGTAAGAATCTCAACTCCATATCCTCACAGGTTAATAAATGTTTCAATTATGGGAACGATTTCTTTCATGGAGTTGGAATACAGATAAATGCTCAGGAAAATGGTTTACAGAATGCAGACAGGCAAACGAGACAGATTAATCAAAAGATAGGAAATCCATTGATTCAAAAAATTACTAATGTNTCCGTTGTGAATTTTTGAAATAAAATTCCGTTCTATAGCTTTATCAAGAAATGTCAACAAACTGTCATAATAATAATTAATATTCAAAAAGCCCACAGGTTTATTATGGCTATTAAGTTGTGCCCAAAAAACAATGTGAAAAATTTCTTCTAATATACCAAAACCACCTGGTAATGCAATGAAAACATCGGAATTTTCAATCATTTTTGTGATTATTTCATACATAGAAGAAACTTTTAATTCCTCCCCAATCGTAACACCTGTAATATTTCCTTCAGCTAAAGCTGTAGGAATAATACTCAAAACATGACTGCCTCCAAGATGTGCAGATGTTGAAACAGATCCCATTAACCCAATATTACCTCCTCCATATACCAAGTGAATTTTTCTCTCAGCCAATAGATTTCAAAGATTATTCGCTGCTTCTACAAACACTTCATTTTTTCAAGGACTCGACCCACGAAGTACACAAATATTTTTCAATGTTTGTGCAGAGGATCAAGCCATGTTTTTACTTTCTTTTTTTTTTGTCTGCGAAAATAGAGAGAAAGATAAGGGATTTTATAGGGGTAATATGTTATCAGGACAAAACTATGGGGCAAAGTTGTAAACAGAATAAACAGTAAAAACAATAATGACACACATGCAGATAAAAAGTAGTGCGATTGTGGCTCACAATTTTCCTCTGATTTTACGTCCAGAAACTGCTTCAACGCCTTCTATGAGTCGAAGAAATGCTTCTCATCCAATTTTCTTATAAATTGACAAACAAGGTCTTTTTTAGTCGGATTCCCAAGACTATTACGATGACGCTCATCTTGGAATTGTTTCCATAAACGGAGAAGTTCAATATGCACGTGTCCACTAAAATGCGTCTCAAGAGTCAATAAGGTGTTATCTAAAGACTTCTTAATCAGCCCATTCTTAATGAAACCAATTTTATCTTCTCTGTTATTGGAAACATATCCCAAAGATCTGCATCGTTTGTCACAAGTTCATCTTGCACACTTATGACAAACCCAAAACTTTTGGCCCTTCGTTTTTTCGCATAAGTACTTTTTCCTAATCCAGGCATATACCGAATGAGTAATGACTGTGGAACTTCTCCTCCTAATCGGACCTTAGCTTCTATTACAAGACGAATATCTTCTAGAATTCCTTTTCACATTAGCAATCTCAATCTTTCACACCTACCTGCATAAATTTTTCTTAGAACATTTTCAGAAACTAGGGAAAATATTTAAAAAATTTTGAGAGAATTTCATCCATTTTGAAAATAAAATAAATGATTTTTTTTTAAATTTTGTATCAGCAATTGTGGGAAACTGATTAAAACCGACTATGAGAGCCACGGAGTACCGTTATCCGCCATTTAACCGGGAAAATAAAAATATTAAGGAAACCTGAAATAAAAACAAACAAAATTAAATGCAACACAAAAAATCAAGGATCGGAAAGGGAAATAAACTCTTCTTTAAAGATTTCATTTTCAAAAAATGGTTTAAACCTTTGTCCATTTAGTTTAAAAACATCACCATTTTTAAGATTTTCAATATCCACAGCTCCATAAGTATACACATGCTTTACAACATATGGGCCTGTCCATCTTGATCGTAATTTTCCTGGGAATATGTGAAGTCGCGAATTATAAAGCAAAACTTTTTTACCAATCTCAAAAGATTTTCTAAGAATTGTTTTATCATGAAATGATTTAATTTTTTCTTTATAAATTCTTGAATTCTCATACGCGTCATTTTTGAGTTCATCAAGTTCATTAAGTTGCAATTTACGCAATTTGCTAGCCTCATCCATACTTGAATTAAAAGTTTTGATCGCCCAATAAGTTTTATGTTCAAATTCCACAGGCAAATGAAAATGTTTTCCGTAAACCAAACTATAGAGAGACATATTCAATGATGTTTTAAAAGCTGTTCGATATGCCCAAAGTGCATCATTAAGTCGTAGAGACCAATCTTTTCTATTTGGTTTAACAGTTTTTTCTAAAATTTGTTTTATCTCCCTATTAGCTAATTCAACTTGTCCATTTGTTTGAGAATGATAAGGAGTAGTTACTTTGTGAGTAATACCAAAATTTTTCATTAATGAAGCAAATGGTTTATTAACAAAGTGAGTTCTCCCATCACTTATAATGGCTCGAGGAATTCCAAATCAACTAAAAATATTTTCTTTTAAAAATATGATGACGATTTTATGATCATTTTTTCGATATGGAATTGCCTCTATCCATTTGGAAACATAATCAACTGCAACTAAAATATACACATGTAGCGCCCTTACCCGAGCCACTACTAAACAAACTACTAAGCATGCAACATTAAATCTTAATAACAATAATTAAACAGCGGAAACCAAATAACTTAATCATCTTACAACCCAAATTAAAACAGAACAAACAACAGCAGTCTTAAACATTAATACAACCATATCGAAAACATAATTCTGAACGAGAAAACGATAAACCACATATAAAACCTCGACTGCATCACCACCGAAAACCCAACTGCTCTAGCCACTGCCCTGGTCTTCCGAACCGTCCAACCTAAGACCTGCCCCGTGGAATGGGGTGCCCAAGATGAAAACAAGGACGTGAGCGACAATCGCCTAATACGAGAATGTACGAGTATACAAACTGATATGGTGCATGTGAAATGCAATATGCTCGGATATCAAGGATCAAGTCAAGAATCTCATGCTCAGTCTAGAGGCGCCTGAGTGTGTAGTCTCTGATCTGCCCTAGGCATGTTTTGACTCTCACACTCATCATCAAGACGTGGACCTACAATGTCCAGGTCATCAGAACCCGCGGGTCCCGTCGGACACTGTAGCTCTCGATGCCCCATCGTCAACAATACAGAATAGGGCTGAGCGGCCCCAACAAACGAGGTATATCTCAAAAGATATCAAGCTCAACATGATATGTCATGCATAATATGCCAAAGAAGTAAAACATGTATAATGCAACACATAAATATGCAGCATATAAGTGTGTATACTACGCTTGGATATCACAGTCAGTACATTACGTACCTCACTAAAACAATCTAACAGAAAGCTCTTAACCTAAACAATACCAACAATATGAAATCACTATCAAACCAGATTCTGAATTACCAAACATGCTATAAAGTTCTTCCCAAAGGCTTTAGAATTATACCTGCATCCGTCGTCAGCCCGCTGATGATGTCTCGATCTCAGTTCACCGACCACCCTCGAGTCGACAATAGCTCCGAAACTTCCCGACACCAAAGTACCCTAAAAACTGGCTAGAAAACCTAAGGTGTAAGGCAAGAACTCTCTCTCTGAAGGATGCGGTGTAGGAAACAAAAGAATTCGGCTTCCATTTATAGGCTGCATCCGGACTATTTCAAAAATCCGAATAAATCTTATCTGCCACATGTCAGAATCTCATTCGTCTGGTTGGATTTCTCGAGATAACGTAATCGGAAGTAGATCGGGTTATCCATTTAAAATTCGGTGGATCCAACATATTAATCCCAAATTATCAATTCGTTAATAATACTTAATTAACAACTCTTTAATTATCTCTTAATTAATACCTCATTCAAAATAAGAATTCGGGTCATTACATCCTCCTCTCCTTAAAAATATTTCGTCCCCGAAATCAGAACCGAAGTACAAAACAACTGAATAAAATACAACTCATGATTACAAAGATACAACTCAAAACAAATGCGGATACTCTGTGCGCATACGACTCTTTAACTCCCAAGTCGCCTCTACAGTACCTCGGCGTTGCCATTGCACTAAAACAAGTGGAATGGTCTTGTTTCTGAGCTTTTTCTCTTTTCTACCTAGGATTAAAAGTGGCTGCTCGACATAAGTCAAGTCTTCTTCAAGTTGAACATCTGTCGGACCAAGAACGTGCGATTCATCTGCTACATACCGTCGTAGCAAAGATACATGAAAGACATTATGAATGCTGCACAGATACAGCGGCAAAGCCAATCGATATGCAAAATTTCCAACACATTCCAAGATTTCAAAAGGTCCGATGAATCTTGGGGCTAATTTCCCCTTGAGTCCAAATCTCATCACCCTGCGAAATGGTGAAACTTGACGGAAAACTTTTTCCCCTGATTTAAACTATAGAGGTCTATGCTTGGTATTCGCGTAACTCGATTGACGATCTTGTGCAGTTTTAATTCTCTTCTTAATCAATTCCACTACTTCAATCGCTTGTTGCACTAATTCAGGTCCTTCGAATGGAGCCATACCAATGCTGCTGTGGTAGCTATTTGTTGGAAATGAAATTCCGGCGTTTAACAAAATATGAACCAAACTCTAAATTCTGGAGTTTGACAAACTGAACAACCAACTGATATACGCAATTATATTCAGCAACTGGACTTAACAACTGAAATCAGCAGATCTTATAAAGAAAACTGATCAGTTGGAAACCGATCAGTTGATATATTCAGCCGTATGCTTCCTTCCACTAAACATGTCTTGGGAAAGGACATTCAACCGACAAAGAGACATAGCAGATTACAACTGAATATGAAACGCCGCACTTCAATCAATACAGCTTGGAACAACGCATTTCGGCTAAAGCAATTAAGACACCGCATTACAATAAATGAAGCAAACAATGCCCAAGGAATGATGAAGTGGCAATCAACGGATACAAAGATTCAAATATATCTCAAGTTACCGTTGGAAGGGAAGCTTATAAAAATGACAGAAGAACAGCTAAAAAACATACACAGATCACTCTATTCAAAGTTTGCTGTTACTCTGTCAAAATCTTAGCTCACCCTTACTTGATTTATTCGTAGCAGTCAAGGCTACAATTTGACCTCACTAGCACTTTGAAATAATCGTTAAATTCGATAGTGCTAAGATCAGTTACGCACTGAGAACATTTTGTAATACTAAGAGTTTCAGCTTTTGGCAGTGATAAGTCCAAACTGAAATGGGTCAGTACAAATCTTGTATTCGATCAAAGTCTTTTAGTGGAAATCCTATCCTTGAGATAGAAGGGGTGATGTAGGAGTAATTAAAATCTCCGAACATCCAGAAACAATCTTTGTGTATTTTATTTCAGTTTTGTATTCTATCTTTCAGTCAGTTAATTTCCGCAACTACTTTAGTTTAACTGATTGTCATTGACCAGCAAGATTCCGAGAATCAGTTTCTCACCAAACTGAACTCAAAACTCGAAAAGATCATTTTTAATTGTGAGTGTTTATTCTACAAAAGATTGTCCCACTTTGCCTTCTTTTAAAGAATGTCTCCATGAACAAGCCAATGTTTTAAACAATCTCAAAAGGCCAAATTTTGAACCATTTTCTCAAAGTTACAATCCAGGTTGGCGAAATCATATAAATTTTAGTTGGAGGAATGATAATGCTGCATAATTTTCACAACCACATTTCCGAAATCAACAAAATTTTCAAAATTATGCACCTTATGTTCCTCCACCTAAAATGAATTTGGAAGATATATTGAATTCTTTCATTGCAAAGCAAGAGTCTAATAATACTCAAACTGCTCAAACCATTACAGATTTGAAAGATATTCTTGCTAAATTTGCATCTGCACTTAATGTTAATGAAAAAGGTAAATTTCTTTCACAACCTTAGCCTAATCCCAAGGATCATCATTCACAAACTGGAACTTCTGGAAATCAACCGATGGATCAGGTAAAATCTGTTATTACCCTTCGAAGTGGTAAGGTTGTGGAAAAATCCATTCTTGAACCTTGTGAAGATGATGATAAATCAACTCCAAAGGGTAAGGAAGTGGAACCCATAACTTGCGAATAGGAGGTTCAACTGACAGTGTCACCACCATTCCCTCATGCATTGAAAAATACAAAAAAATCAAATTTGAATTCTGATATATATGATATTTTTAAACAAGTAAAAGTTAATAGTCCTTTATTAGATGCAATAAAACAGGTACCATCATATGCCAAAATTTTGAAAGACTTGTGCACTGTGAAAAGAAAATTGAATGTGAAAAAGAAAGCATTTTTAGCCGAACAAGTAAGTGCAATCATTCAAAATAATAATGCTTTGAAATACAAAGACCCTGGTTGTCCTACTATTTCTTGTATTATTGGAGAACGAAAGATTAAAAAAGACTTGCTTGACCTTGGAGCTAGTATGAATTTACTTCCATATTCAGTTTATCTAGAACTCAATCTAGGCGAGTTAAAACCTACTTCGGTAACACTTTTACTTGCTGATAGATCTGTTAAAGTGCCAAGAGGTATGGTAGAAGACGTGTTGGTCCAAGTTGATAACTTTGTATATCCTGTCGATTTCATAGTTTTAGATACACAACATATCGAAGCTTGTAATGTGATTCCTGTAATTTTAGGTCGTCCATTTTTAGCAACTTCTAATGCTCTTATAAATTGCAGGAATGGAATAATGAAGCTGTCATTTGGTAACATGACCTTGGAGCTTAATGTGTTTAATCTTTGTAAGCAACTACATGACAAAGGAGATGAAAGTGAAGATGAAAATCTTATTGAAACTTTTGTGGAAGAAAACATTCAAGAAGGGAGTACTCGTGATCAATTAGATATTTGTCCAATTGAAACTGTTAAAGAAAATATTGAAATTGATCTTGATGATTTTATCAGGTATCACTCGTTACCAGGATCAGAGAAAGAATTTGATGCAAAATATGAGAACAAAGACGAACCACCCATATTGGAGTAAAAACCCTTGCCAGAAGAATTGAAGTATGCATTTCTTGGAGAAGATGAAACATATCCGGTGGTAATTTCTTCCAAACTAGCAAGTGATGAAGAAGGTAAATTAGTTGATATGCTTAAAAGACATAAAAATGCAATTGGTTGGACACTAAAAGATCTCAAGGGCATTAATCCACTAATTTGCACTCACAAAATTCACTTAGAAGAAAATGCAAAAA
>NC_133309.1:8135598-8136792 GCF_012295235.1 Primulina huaijiensis
CTTTTGATAAAATCATTCGACATTTAACATCAGCTCCTATCATGCAACCTCCTGATTGGTCTTTACCATTTGAAATCATGTGCGATGCGAGTGATTATGCAGTCGGTGCAGTATTGGGTCAAAAAAGAAACGGTAAGCCTTATGTGATATATTATGCAAGTAGAACTTTAAACAATGCTCCAATGAATTACTCCACAACTGAAAAAGAACTACTTGCTGTAATATTTGCATTAGATAAATTTCGTTCTTATTTGATTGGATCAACGACTATTGTGTTTACTGATCATTCTGCTATTAGATATTTGTTGACCAAACAGGATGCAAAGCCACGACTAATACGATGGATTTTGTTGCTCCAAGAATTTGACATTGTGATCAAAGATAAAAAAGGAACCGTGAATGTCGTAGCCGATCATTTATCAAGACTAGTAACAGGATCATCTTGTGAAATGACACCAATTCACGATAATTTTTCTGATGTACATCTATTTTTAGTTACTACTACACCTTGGTTTGCTAACATAGTAAATTTTCTTGTGACAGGAAAAATGCCACCGCAATGGAGTTCTCAAGATAAAATAAAATTTTTGAATGAGGTAAAAAACTTTTATTGGGATGATCCGTATCTTTTCAAGTATTGTCCGGATCAAATTTTTCGACGTTGCATACCCGACAATGAGTTAAGTAGTGTCATTAAATTTTGTCATTCAGAAGCATGCGGAGGGCATTTTTGTTCAAAGAAAACAGCTGAAAAAATCTTGCAGTGTGGATTTTATTGGCCCACTTTGTTTAAAGATACCCACGAAATCTGCAAGATCTGTGAAAATTGTCAAAAATTGGGTGCGATTTCAAAAAGAAACATGATGCCTTTGAATCCTATTATTGAAATTGAAATCTTTGATTGTTGGGGAATAAAAATGGGACCTTTTCCACCGTCGTTTGGATACTTGAATATTTTAGTTGCAATTGATTATGTTTCCAAATGGATAGAGGCAATTCCATGTCGAACAAATGATCATAAAATCGTCATCAAATTTTTAAAAGAAAATATTTTTAGTAGATTTGGAATTCCTCGAGCCATGATAAGTGATGGGGGAACTCACTTTGTTAATAAACCATTTGCTTCATTAATGAAAAAATATGGTATTACTCACAAAGTAACTACTCCTTATCATCCTCAAACAAATGGACAAG
>NC_133309.1:8136820-8138625 GCF_012295235.1 Primulina huaijiensis
GATCCTTGATTTTTTTTGTGTTGCATTTAATTTTGTTTGTTTTTATTTCAGGTTTCCTTAATCTTTTTATTTTCCCGGTTAAATGGCGGATAACGGTACTCCGTGACTCTCATAGTCGGTTTAATCAGTTTCCCATAATTGCTGATACAAAAATAAAAAAAAATCATTTCTTTTCTTTTCAAAATGGATGAAATTCTCTCAAAAATTTGTAAATATTTTCCCTCTGTTTCTGAAAATGTTCTAAGAAAAATTTATGCAGGAAGGTGTGAAAGATTGAGATTGCTAATGCAAAAAGGAATTCCAGAAGATATTCGTCTTGTAATTGAAGCTAAGGTCCGATTAGGAGGAGAAGTTCCACAATCATTGCTCATTCGGTATTTGCCTGGATTAAGAAAAAAACTTATGCGAAAAAACGAAGGGCCAAAAGTTTAGGGGTTTGTCATAAGTGTGCAAGATGGACTTGTGACAAACGATGCAGATCTTTGGGATGTGTTTCCAATAACAGAGAAGATAAAATTGGTTTCATTAAAAATGGGCTGAGTAAGGAGTCTTTAGATAACATCTTATTGACTCTTGAGACGCGTTCTAGTGGACATGTGCATATTGAACTTCTCCGTTTTTGGAAACAATTCCAAGATGAGAGTCATAGTCTTGGGAATCCGACTAAAAAAGACCATGTTTACCAATTTATAAGAAAATTGGATGGGAAGCATATCCTCGACTCATAGAAGACGTTGAAGCCGTTTCTGGACGTAAAACCAGAGGAAAATTGTGAGCCACAATCACACTACTGTTTACTTGCATGTGTGTCATTATTGTTTTTACTGTTTATTTTTTTTACAACTGTGACCCATAGTTTTGTCCTGATAACATATTACTCCTATAAAATCTCTCATCTTCCTCTCTATTTTCGCAGAAAAAAAAGAAGAAAGTAAAAAAACATGGCTGGAACCTCTGTACAATCATTGAAAAATATTTGTGTATTTTGTGGGTCCAGTCCTGGAAAAAATAAAGTGTTTGTAGAAGCAGCGAATAATCTTGGAAAGATATTGGCTTAAAGAAAAAATCACTTGGTATATGGGGGAGGTAATATTGGGTTAATGGGATCTGTTTAAACATCTGCTCATCTTGGAGGTAGTCAGGTTTTAGGTATTATTCCTACAGCTTTAGCTGAAGGAAATATTACAGGTGTTACGATTGGTGAGGAATTAAAAGTTTTTTCTATGTATGAAATAATCACAAAAATGATTGAAAATTCTGATGCTTTTATCGGACTACCAGGTGGTTTGGGTACATTAGAAGAAATTTTTCACACTGTTTCTTGGGCACAACTTAATATCCATAATATACCCGTGGGCATGTTGAATATCAATAATTATTATGACAGTTTGTTGACATTTCTTGATAAAGCTGTGGAACAGAATTTCATTTCAGAAAATTCACGAAGAATGCTCATCTCTGCTTCGACTGCCGACCAATTAATTGATAATTTGGAAGCTTTTGTTCATAAGCCTGATCCGATGATAACAAAGATCAATTGGTCGCAATCAAGCAATAAGAAAAGGAAGTTGGATCATTGATTCAAAAGTCGTGGATTGGTTTACGTTTGTTTCAGTTTGTTATCTTCAATAAAATTCCAGATGATATCTCTTTCGTTATGTATATTAATAGTTATTTTGACATTAGGGACAATGTCATATTCTGATTGGGGGGAGAACATACTTATAAAAAAAATTAAAATAAATTAAAATATATATATATATATATTATTTTAAAATAAAATCATGTTTATTGTTTGTATCTTA
>NC_133309.1:8139673-8140095 GCF_012295235.1 Primulina huaijiensis
TAATTACAAGTTTTTACTATTTTTTACAGGTTCGATAAAACAAGAATAAACTTGGCGTTGCAAATGGGATTAAGATGATTCTTGGACCTGTAGAAAGTTGATTATAATATCTACAATATTGTTGACAAGCATGAGAAAAAAATCCTCTCACAATTGAGATCAAATTAAGCAACAAATAAAGTTACCAAAGGAGTGACAGTTTTACCATGCTCTAGTATTTTGACCATATCTCTCAAATTACTTGGTCAAATGGTTTGAAAAAAATACCACAAGTAGACAACTCAATTATCCACATGTTTTTTTTTAAAAGTGATGTGTAATATAATATAATATCTTAGAACACCAATGAAGACTTATGTGTAAAAAAAATAATATTTTATTTGTGGTTGTCTCCCCAAATTTGGCTATAAATAGGGTGCATT
>NC_133309.1:8140440-8238484 GCF_012295235.1 Primulina huaijiensis
TATATATAGCACAATAAATACTTGACCACATTTATAAGTTTTGGTATATATTATATACTTATAAGATAATAATTTAAAACATAATATAAATATGATTATTTAATATATTGGAACCATTTTATTAAGTGGATTTCAATATTGTTCGTTAATGTTAACTTTATTAAAATACCAAGAGTGTATCCTTTAATCTCAACTACATAAATTAAAATTTGAACAATTAAAATTTACTCATTAAAGATTCAAACAATTAAATTAAAAAGAAACAAAAACAAAAGCAAAACAAAAAGACATTTTAGTGGACTTGTAATTACCTTAGCTTCCCTGTGGATACGATATCGGACTCACCGAATTACACTACTTGTGGACAACCTGCTCTTGGGAGTGCAACAATCAAAGTGACAACATACAACCATAAACTAGGACATTTCCACTCGATTAGTGAGAACCACTTGGAAAGTCCTTTATGGAGGGTTGTTCAGTGCACTCTACCAGGAGCACCTATCTGCATGCTCGGACATCACAATGTCCCCTACCAATGAAACATGGTACTCACATAGCAGATACTAGTCTCGAACTCGAGCAGCCTATATCCTTCTTAGCGGCGGCTGAATCGACTAGGAACTGTTTAGAATATACAGTATTCCAAATATGAGTTTCATGATACTCATCATATGAGCATCTCATATTCTTTCTACTATTTGTATATTCAAGGGCTTTATCTATGCAACTAGCATAGGTATACAGATAAAGATGTGCCAAAATAATAATTTCAAATATTATTAAAATAAAGATTGATTATACATATAGTTTCATTGTGAACACTCGGCCAACACTTGGCTCGACGGGCACCTACTCTAACAGCACGTTGAGCTATAATTCTTGGATACCCTGATATGATTTGATTTGATTCTGGGGTTCCTTAACACGATGCTATGTTTGGCATTATGTGGCCCTTAAAACGTAGACATTAGTGGCCCCGATGATTGATTGAGATTTGGGATTTGATAGCGCTTTGCCGACGTTATCATATGAGTATCCCTGATTTAGGCCGGTGTGCCTGCTCGAGCATTGATATGATAGCGATTCGATTGATTCTAACATGTGCTCAGTGGATGGGCATTTGACCTGATGCCTCCACGACATACATGCATTGCATATCATATATCATTGTTTAGATATCTGTGGGATATATTGTGGTTGCTTCAGACTGAGCTTTGCTCACCCCAGACGGGGCGGTTGTTGTCTTTATATGTGGACAATGACAGGTACTCCTGGATATCAAGAGGCCGGCGCAGGTACTTCTGGAGAGAGTCACGGTTTGAGTTGAGGTTTAGTGGTCTTTCCCAGTATATATGTTTATGTCTCTATATACCGGGGCATGTCCCGAGGATATGATTTGTTGTTGTATGAGTTGTTTATATGTGGTTGATTTTGATTATGTGTGGGCATGTTTTATGATATGAGATGAAATACTATTTTTATAATTCAAATAACATATTTTGGGCTCATTGTAAAGAAAATTTTAAACCCGTTTTCTGCTGTATTTAATGAACCCTAATCAAATTGAATTGTAATCACAATTAGGAGTTAAGGGCCCCACATATAAAGCTCTTGTCCCTCACGATCATCTCAATACTCCTAGTCCTCCAACCAACAAACAAATTCGTGTTCGTACCAAACCCGTGTATTTGACTGACTATCAATGTTACGTCCTCCTTTCTTCCACCTCCTTTCTTCCACCAACAGCTCTACTGCTTACCCTCTTGTCTCCTATCTTGGGACTTCTCATCTTTCTCCTTCATATAAAGCATTTGTTCATAAAATTTCCTCTGTTTTTGAACCTCATCATTATTTTCAAGCTGCCTTGATTCTTGAGTGGCGACAAGCTTTGGTTGAAGAGCTGCAGGCTCTGGGAAAGAATGGGACCTGGACTGTGGTTTCTTTACCACCTGGGAAAACACCAGTTGGTTTTCGATGGCTTTACAAAGCCAAGTTCTTAGTTGATGGAACTTTACATCGATTCAAAGCACGTGTGGTAGCCAAAGGTTATACACAACAAGAAGGGTTGGATTACCTTGAAACATTCTCACCGGTTGCTAAGATGGTCTCTGTTAAAGTCTTGTTAGCTCTCAGTGCTATACACAATTGGACATTGCTGCAACTTGATGTAAGTAATGTTTTTTTACACGGTGATTTAGATAAAGAGATTTACATGTCTTTGCCTCTGGGTTATATAAAGCAGAGGTCGACTTTACCTTCTAATGTTGTTTGTAAGTTCCTTAAGTCTCTGTATGGGCTCAAGCAAGCGTCTAGGTAGTGGTTCTCTAAATTTTCCTCCACTCTATCAACACTTGGTTTTGCTCAATCACAGGCTGATCATTCGCTGTTTATTTGGACACGTGGAAATGTTTTTCTTGCATTGTTAATTTATGTTGATGATATTGTGGTAGCTACCAATGAACCTAACGAGGCTGAAGATCTCAGGTGTTTGTTGCACAATCATTTTGCACTCAAAGATTTGGGCCCCTTGAAATATTTTCTGGGCATTGAAATTGCTAGATCTCCACAAGATATTTCCATGTGTCAAAGACATTATACTCTTCAATTACTGTCTGAGGCTGGCTATCTCGGGTGCAAACCACGTTCTACACCCATGGATCCTACCTTGAAATTAAGTCAAGAGGCTGGAGATCTTATCCATGATCCTTTGGTGTATCGAAGATTGGTTGGACGACTGTTATATCTCACAATCACTCGTCCTGATTTGTCCTTCTCAGTTACCAAGTTGAGTCAAATTATGTCTAGTCGACGGACCACCCATTTTCAAGCAGCTTATTCACTTCTTCAATATTTGAAAGGAACTCTGAGACAAGGTTTGTTCTATAGCTCAAGTTCTGAAGTCCGATTAAACTTATTCTGTGACGCGGATTGGGCAGCATGCTTGGATACTCGCCGTTCTGCTAGTGGCTATTGTGTTTTTCTTGGATCTTCGATGGTTTCCTGGAAGACTAACAAAAAGCATGTTGTTCCCGCTCCTCTGCTGAAGCAGAGTACCGTTCTGAGGAAAATGCAGCGTGTGAAGCTATCTGGCTTATTTCCCTTCTACAAGACTTGGGAATTTGCATCAGCAAACCAGCTTCCTTGTTTTGTGACAGCCAAGCTGCCATTCACATCGGATCCAATCCGATTTTTCATGAGCGTACAAAACATATTGAACTGGATTGTCATCTTGTTCGTGAAAAGGTCCGAGCCAGTAGCCTCAAACTTCTGCATGTTTCCTCCAGCAACCAATTGGTAGATTTGTTCACCATGCCTCTACTTCCAGCTCGTTTTCATTTGTTACTCTCCAAGATGGGTGTCCATAATATCCACTCTCCATTTTGAGGGGGCATATTAGATATATATTTGGATGAGAACATAAGTGGCACTAGAATGCACACACACTCTAGAAAAAACCCGTCTCTTGTACTGTATATAAAAGCGACTTCTTCATTCGATGAGAACGACGATTTTCGATCAATTCGATCACTCTTTACTTGTAATAATATGCCAACATTTAAAATCCTTACGAAGCCAAGGACTCGTTTATTTACATTTTTTACTCCTTGTGGAATTCCAAGCAGAACATGTAAAGGAACCTGATTCTTACATTCATACCTAAAATGTTAATAATCAGTCAAACTAACATTAAGGGATGAATGCATTTCTTTAAATAATTTGGAACTTGTGACCTGCCCAACATGAGCAGGAACATTATCACCAAATTAATGATGCAAATCACAAAAGCACTTAATCATAAATTCAGATGAAGCAAAAATTCAAACAACTCAAAGATTTCTCCATAACATAAAAATCAAAAGCCTCAGTAGCCTTTCCTTGCTCCATTAGTATGAAGAATGAAATAATGACCCCCTGCACATTTGAAACATGAAGGTTACAAGCATGAAATATCTAAATAAACAGAAGCATGACATTAAGAAACTTGTATTTTTGCATATGTAAAATTCACAAACGAATATGGAAAACAAATATATAAAAAAGAAGGTTTGGCTTGCTTCGAACTTAGTCTAGGGCTTGATTACTAGAAACCCAAGGCTTAAGACTGAGCTTTCCTACTGCGAAATAGTCGGAGAATTCACCGACGAATCTATGCGCAGAACAGATCTCGTGCGATTACGGTTCAGGTTTGCCGAAATCGATTTCAAATCAGACGATTCGAGTAGCAAACAAGGTCGTGAAGTCTTGGGCTCAAGTTCACGGTGGTGGTGAAGGTTCGACGACGAGAATTCGATGGGCTTCACGGTGGTGGTGAAGCTTCGACGGCAAGAAAATTTGTTGGCTAGGGCTTGAGCAAAATGGGGATCGGTAGTTTCATTTGTGAATTGAAAATGTAAAAAGAAAGTGAAGGGGCAAATGACCAAAGACAATAACGGTTATTTGTTTAAAATTGTTGTCTTAGATAAAAAATTAATAATAATCCACTCAAAGACAACGATTTTAAAAACCGCTTTCGTAGCCATAAAAAAACTTGTTCATAGACTACGATTTTAAAAAAACTATTGTCTTATACTAAGAAAAAAAACCCGCTCAAAGACAACAGTTTTAAAAACCGTTGTCTTAGCATAAAAATACACGCTGATAGACAACGGTTTGTAGTCTTAGACACATCAAAGACAAATGTTTTTTAAAAACCGTTGTCTTTAAACATAAAAAACCGAACAAAGACAACAATTTTCATTAAACCGTTGTTAAAACAAAAAAGACAGCGGTTTTTGTTAAAACCGTTGTTTTTTGAGTGTTGTTAAATCCATATTTTTTTGTAGTGTTAATGTATTTACCTTTGTGCTCATTCAAATTTTACATTGTATCACTTGCAGAGGTTTCATCAATGCTATTAAAGCCCAAACCAGTTCTATCAGCAACTGATTTTTGCAAACTCTGCATTTTAGTCAGAGTGATTGATGACTAATTCCAAGCCTGAATCAAGTCATTAGTTTTTCAATTCTCATTTTTAAACTAATGAATCAAAGATTGGTTCTCGATCATTTTAGCTTTTTGATTTGCAATCTCTCTTTTAAGACTCAACAATTCAACTGACTCATCATTTTTAGTTTTGTTATCTTTAAGATCAGTTTGCTCAGCATTGACTTTTTCAAAAAGGCGAGCAAGTTTGTGATACTCATTCACCATTTCATGCAAAGTGGCAATGAGTTCTTCTCGTGTAAAATCAGTAGAACTGAAGTCAAATACATGTTCACTTGTTGACTTCAGTTCTGCATCATATGCCATTAAGCATTTAACTTCTTCTTCATCATCACTGGAGCTGCTCGAGCTCTCGGACTCTGACCTTTCAATGTCACTCTCTGCCCATTTTGATTTGCTTTCTTCAGCTAGCAGAACTTCAAGTTTCTTCTTGAATGGTCTTTTATCATTCCTATCTCTGCTCTTGTATTCAACTGATTTCTTCCCTTTTTCAGTTGAATTTCTAATGTCCTTCTTTGGTTTTGGAAAGTCAGCAATAAAGTGTCCTTGCTTTCCATGGATGAAGCAAGAGTTCGTTTCTTCCTTAGAATTGTTCTTCTGATAATGTCGTTGGAATGAACCTTGGTTTCTTCTCATGAATTTACCAAATTTATTCACAAATAATGACATGGCGTCATTACTTAGCTGATCTGCAATATTCTCAACTGAACCAGTTGGTTCAAGTTTGTGATCAATAAAAGAAATTGTACTTGCTGGTGTAGAAGGTTCTCCTTCTCTTGTCTGCAGCTCGAATTTATAAGCTTTGAGATCAGCAAATAAGCCATCTAATTCAACCTTATTCTGGTCCTTTGACTCTCTCATAACCATGGTCTTTGACATCTCATTCCTTAGGAAGACCTCGAACCACCTTCCTGGCTATTTTTTTGTTTGAATACACTTTTCCAAGTGAATTCAGTTCATTTATAATGTCGCTGACTCTTTCATCGTACTAGTTCATGGACTCTCCAGTCTTCATTTTAATATTGTCAAACTTCTGAACAGCGACAGAGAGTTTATTCTCTTTTGTATACTCATTTTCTTCGCATAGTTGAATTAGTTTCTCCCAAATCTCTTTTGGTGTTCTGCATATCTTTATTTTACTTAAAGTAATTTTATCGAATGTCTTGTACAGAATATCTTTGGCCACATTTTCCAAATTAGCTTTTCTTTTATCTTCCGCTGTCCATTATTCACGTGGTTTGTCGATGCAGTGTGGTGCACCATCTGTTATGGCAACAACAGTATTTTCTTTCTCTATTCTCATTGGTCCGTCAGTTATGACATACCACATATCGTCATCTTGTGCAGCTAAGTGAGACTGCATTCTTATCTTTCAATCATCGAATTCTTCTATGGAGAACGTTGGAATATTATTGAAGGAAGACATGGTATTCAGATGTAAAGATGGAAATATTCAGAAACAAGATTCAACTGCTCTGTTACCACTTGTTAGGACTTTTGTGTGTGATAAAGTTTTTAGAAGGGGGGTTTAATAAACACTTGAAAATTTTCATAACTTTTCGATGGATGAATCAGTTTAGTGATAAACTGAATTCGTGAATCTTGTTGTCAATGTCAATCTGTTAACTAATGAAAGTGCAGAAATAAACTGAATGACAGATAGAATAAAACTGAGAATAAAGAACGCAAGATTTGTGGATGTTCGGAGACTTCAAACACTCCTACGTCACCCCTTCTATCTCGAGGATAGAATATTCAATAAAAAGCTTTGATCTATACAACACTTTGTACAAACCCACTTCATTTTGGACTTAATACTGCAAAAACTTAAACTCTTAGTATCAATAAGATTTTATCAGTACTCAACTGTTGTAATTTCTAAACACAACTAATCTATAAAAGATCGAATTTTACGACAAAGAATGTTTGTGCTTAAGCTCATAATATATCCTGAAAGCTATGAATAAATCTAAATAAGTGTGAGCTTCTTTTCTATGAAAGTTTTAACTCAACAAAGAATGTGAGCGCAAAGGTTGAAGTTTTTGTTCTCAGCTGATCTTCTCGGCTATTTATAGGCTTTGCTTCCAATGGTAATAATGAAAGCATTTGAATCTTTATATCTGTTAGACACGTCAACATTCTTCTGACAATCGTAAATTGTAGTTTTTCTGAAATTCTGTGTTCCCCCTACAAATTAAAGTCAGCTTATGTAAAATTGTCGCTTGATAGCTACGTTCCTTAACTGATGACGTATCAAGCTAATTTATCAGTTGATTTTTTATAGCCGATAGGGTTAACTGATTGCTATGTAACTGATCAGTCTTAACTGATTATCCAGTTGATTACACAGCTTCAGTTAGCTTTGAACTCTTCAGTTGCCTTTAATAATTTGTGCATTAATCTTTGGTTCGTGTAACGGCCTCTAAATACGTACTTGAAAATTTGCGGAAAAATATAAAATTTTCTTTTAAAATAAATGAAATATCCAGTTCATAAAATAAACTGTTAAATAATGTATCATGTTTAAAAATAGCAGCGGAAGAAGTTAATGTTGTAAAAATAACTGTAAAAAAAATTTATCCAACGGTAGATAAAAATGTTTGAGCGTTAACAATAATAAATGCTGAAAAGTGAGGTCCTCGGGTCCCACTACTGCCGACTCGAGCTGGCTCACTGATCCCCGCCCTCGGTCCCGCCGACATCAGTACCTACAACAATCAAATCTAGTGAGTCTAAAGACTCAGCATGCATATATCGTAAATAACAAGTAAATAAATAATATAGTCGCATGCAAGTGAAAATTTCCTGTAATGAGGTGTAACGAAAAATATCATTTCTATGGTAATTATAGTACGTGCATAACTGAACTGAAAATATCATAGTGAAAATGTTTGCTCCTTGGAGCCCTGCAATGAAATAACTTGTAATAATTTTCTGGTGAGATTATGGTCTACGTAAGTGGTCCCTGAACTGAGCTGACCGGTAACTGACGACCGGACCGGTAACTGGCGATCGGGTTTAATAATGTATGTCTGATCAGACTCCTGCCACAATATACTGGGTGAAACAACTGAACTGACCGGTAACTGACGACCGGACCGGTAACTGGCGACCGGATTTAATCATGATAGTAGAGTGACCACAAGCAATATTGCATAAATCTCAAAATTAATATTTTTGCACGTAATATAAATAAATAACATCATTAAATATGAACAATTTCGATCTTCTTGCATTAAAATCATGTACTTGCGATATTTAAAAATACATATATGGCTTGATTGAAAAGTGAAAGAAGATATAAACATGCCTTGGTTTGTTTTGACAGAAAACAAACGAAATAACTACGCGGCGCGACGGAGACGGAGTGCTCTTCACGTTCTTACTTTTATCTCTTAATTCCTTTAAACCAAGCATGCACCATAATTATTATAATGGCGAAAAAAATCGTAAACATGATGCATAATCATTTAAAATATCATAATTTTGTGCTCAGGGCGCTGTCATGACCAAAATCTCACCACGGGTGCAAAATGACCATTTTGCCCCCGAAAACTCAAAAATTTTCGTTTCACCCATGGACCTCTAAAATTGACCCGAAACTTACCAAACTCCTTAAAATATCCCAAAATATTTTTAAAAGTATTCTTAGATGTAAACTCGAGCCAAAATCACAACTTAATCGATTCGTTTTAAAACTTGGACCGAGGTCCCGATTTTAACCCGAATGGACTCGAAACTTAATCAAATTTTTCTCAACTTTTTACCACACCTTAAAAACACTTAAAAGCCCTAAAACCCAACAATTAAGGCCCCTAACTCATGAAAATCAGTCTCTTATATCTGCTGGAAAGTTTCAACTTCCCTACCTCGATCAACTCTAGTGTCCCACTTCCCATTAATGCACTCTAGCCTACACCCAATCAATACAGCCCCGTATCAGTCCTCCTTAGACCCTCCTAGGACGTCCTTGATTCCACTGAACCCACGCAAACTAGTCCCCTACACGCCGGAGGTTTCCAGCTTCTCGCTAAACCTCACAAATTACCCGGCCATGAACCCTTCCTCGATGCAGCTCCCTCACATGGCCCTCGAGTTCAGACCAGCAGGGTTCAAGCCCTCCCAGATCCTGACTCAGACTCATCAGAGACCAGTCCATGGCCTGGAGATTCCCTCACCCCGTCAGTTGCACCTTTGGTCCGAGCCCCATCCCAAAACGAGACCCTATACGCTCAACTCCTTGGCTCTTCATGCTACCGCAAGCTGCCTTAAACTCTAACCCCAGAACATCGTCTCCTCACCTTGCTCAGCCCCTAAACGACCAGCACTCGCAGCCCTTGCACAACAAATCAGAAAATGTGAGTGGTGCTCGTGGAGATGCATGGAACAAGGCAAAACCAATAAATCATCATGTACAGTTGCTGGATCGAGAATTTCATGAATGGACAAGCATATAACAACATATATATATATCGTGTATGATGCATAAAGGATGATACAATGCGTGCCTTGATGATTGATGAACCACACAAGAGGAGGGAGACATCGGGAGAGCTTCTAATGCAAAGAATGGAGTGGCCGATGGTTTGTTTTGAGCTGCTGTTGAGAAAACCGAGAAGAAAATGCAGCTGAGGGAGATGTCGGCTAAGAGGAAGTGATTAGGGTTAGGTTAAGATGAGTTTAGGTTTAATTAGTATTATTTAAATAATTAACAATTAGGTTAATGGGTCCTTATTTTAAATTAAAAGGAATTAAAAGAGTTTAAGCCCAATAAACTTAAAAATAGGTCCATTAAATCCCAACACACTCCTAAAAAACATTTTGTGTTAGAAAGTTTTTGAAAATATTAGCCGAACCTTTAAAAAGTCATCTGATTCGATAGAATTTGCGTACCGTAAAAATATAAAAATCTTGCGGGTAAAAATATCCAAGAATACTCATTTTTGAAAAATACGATTAAAAACACCTTATTTTAATTTATAAAAAAATAAATCGTGAAATAAAATAATTTTTTTGAAAATTCTCCGGTCTCCGTTCCTCGATTGAGCGTGAAATGCATCTAGAAATCCTAATAGCTGAACTTTTAAAATTTCATGAATTAAATCCTATCATGCAATAATAATGCATAAAATGCACAAAAATAATTAAACACAATTTAATGAAATAAACATGCATTTAATGCTTTAAAAAAAATTTAATTAAAATGCCAAGGAAATTCAATAACTTGCATGCATGCCAACTTTTTAAATTATATTTACTAACATGCTACATTACAACTTCTTAAATAAGTCTTTATTAACTTATCTCAATACTCCATCTCCAGTCCGGCCTCACTTATTTAACTGAAAAGGTGACAATTAAATTACTACGTAAAATAAATAAATTCAAGGAAAAGAATTTAAATACTCATGCAATAAAATCATTTTAATTTAAATACTAGAAATTATGCATGGCTTATACGTAGTCTAAGTTACGGGTTCTACAGTTCGGGCAACTACTAGTTACACATCTTCAGTTCAGTTATCTTCAGTTGTCTTGATCAGTTCTTTAATATTTTCACTCTCAATTTGTTAAACTCCAAAATTATAATTCCAACAACATGTCATCATCCTGTGCAGCTAGATCCTGTTGCATTCTAATCTTCCAGCATCAAATTCTTCTCTGGAAAACATGTGAATTTTGTTGAAGAAAGATATGGTAATCAGATTGTAAAGATGGAAATTATTCAAAAACAAGATTGATAGGACTCTTATACCACTTTTTAGGATCGGTTGGGTGAGTGAAAATGTTTAGAAGGGGGGTTGAATAAACACTTTACTATTTTCCAATCATTTCGAAACAATGAATCGTAGTGAAAAAATGAATTCGATAATCTTGTTGTCAATGTTGATCAATTAACTTTAAAGTGCCAAAACAAATTGAAAAACAGATTGAATACTTTAAAATAAGTAACGCAAAGATTTGTGGTTGTTCGGAGACTTCAAATATTCATACTTCACCCCTTCTATCTCAAAGATATGATATTTATTAAAATACTTTGATTAATTACAGCAACTGTAATGACCCACTTTAGTTTGGACTTAAAACTGCCAAACTTAAACTTTTAGTATCAATACAATATTATTAGTACACAACTGATGTGTTTTTCTAAGCACAACTGATCTAAAATAGATCGAATATAATAACAATGAATGCTTGTGCTAGTGCTCAAGATATAGACATAAAGCTATGAATAAATCTGATAAGCGTGAGCTTCTTGTAACTGATCTTTGAAAGCTTTTAACTCAAGAATGAATGTGCGCACAAAAGTCTTCTTCTCAGCTATTTATAGGCTTTTCTTCCCAACGGTAACATTGAATGCGTTCAAATAATTATATCCGTTGATTTGTCCTTAGTAGACACATCATCATTCTTCTGACAATCGTACACTGTGGCATTCTAATATGAGTCGTTCCTACTACAAGTTGCAGTCTGGTCTTGTACAAATTGTCGCTTGATAGATACGCTCCTTAACTGATGATGTGTCAAGCAAATTTATCAGTTGACTGACATAGCCGATTGATGAATTGATTGTGTAACTGATAGTTCAGTTTTCTACGTAGCTTTTCGATGAACTGACTATGTAACTTATCAGTCTTAACAGATCATCCAGTTAACTACACAGTTTAAGTTAGCTTTTATCAGTTCAGTTGCCTTCGATATTTAGCACATTACAATAAGTTCAGGCAACTTCAGTTACGTAATTTCAGTTGTGATATGTTCAATTGTTTTGATCAGTTCGGTAGTCTTTAACTGCTCAATTTGTCAAACTCCAAAATTTTGATTCCAACAATATTTTATGGTGTACAACCTCTCACTGTGTTTCAAAGAGAACACACACTCTCTTAATACAGGAGATCAAACACCTCGCAAATATTACAGAACTAAACACTCAAATACTATAGGATGAGAGAAAACTCGAAGAATGGATGATTTCAGAATGAGGGTAAGGAGCTCTTGTAACGACCCATTACAGGCCCAGTGGACCGCCCATACGGCCCACTGCCCCAATTGACCCAAGGCTATCCCGATCTTGGGCTCTGCTCTATGGGCCTTGGCCCATCTATGGAACTCTTCCCTCACGGGCTTTCCATAGGCGTCGTATGGGTTATTCATAGAACTCTCCAGCCCATGCACTGGAGTCTGTGCCTTTCTCGATCTTTCACCTGACCTTTCTCGATCTTTCACCTGACCTTTCTCNAGGCGCGGAAGGTTCTGTCCGAGCTCTTGCTTGTTATCCACTGCGCTCAGGCGGTCAAAAACTACCGCTCGGGCGCCAAACGTTCTGTCAAAAGGCAAAGCTGATGGTGCACTGGCGCTCGGGCGGTCCTTTTCTACCGCTCGGGCGCCACAGGTTCTGTCCAACTTCTTGGCTTGTATTGCACCAACGCCCGGCTACCCCACTCGAGCTCCTACAACCTCAATATTGTTAATTAATCCACTTCTGATTACAGTAATTAAATCTCGGGCATTACAATCTCCATCCTCTCTACTTCACTGCTAGGACACATCTCGGAGCATAACTTGAAGTTAACAGGAAGAAGGATCGATATTGGCTTGCTATCTTGCATGTTGAAGCGTTGCAAGACTTTCTTCAAATAATTTTTCTAGGAAAGCCAAATCTTTATGTTACTTCTATCTCGGTGAACTTGCATCCCTAGAATAATGTTTGCTGGTCCCAAGTCTTTCATATCAAATTCCCTAGCCAACTGTGTCTTCAATCCTTGGACCTAATCTTTGTTGGGGCCTGCTACCAACATGTCATCCACATACAACTGCAAAATAATATAATCATCACAATGACCTTTTGAAATAAGTACAAGGGTCTGCACTCAGTCTGTCGTTTTCAAAGCTTAAAGCTCATGATATAGGAATCAAATCTCTTGTACCAACACCCATGTGCTTGTTTGAAACCGTGCAGAGATTAGTTCAACCTTCAAACCAAGTTCTCTTAGCCTTTTTCTGCAAAACCTTCTAGCTTGAGCTTATAGATTTCTTCTTCAAGATCTCCATGAAGAAATGTTGTTTTCACATCTCGTTGTTCTAGATGTAGATCAAACACCACACATAATGCCATAACTACTCTGACTGTTGTAAGCCGAGACACAGGAGAAAATATCTCATTGAAATCAATGCCTTCTTTCTGAGCATACCTTTTTACCACCAATTGAGCACTATACCGCTCCTTTTGGTTATTGTCATCACGCTTGATCTTATAGACCCATCTGTTTCCAATGTCTTTCCTCCCTCGTGGTAGTGTAACAAGATCCCAAATTTTAAAATTTTCTAATGTCTCCAACCCTTCTTGCATTGCTATCATCCACAAGGATACATCCGAGCTTTGAGCAGCCTCGTGGAAACTCGATGGCTCACCATCCTCTGATAATAGAAAATACGCAATATTGCTTTCAGTGACGTAATATGAAAAACAATCTGGTGGTCTTCTGTAACTAGTAGACTGCCTCACATTGGAAACCTCAAACTCAACATGTTCTTGTTCTTCGTGCTCTGGTACTGCTTCACGAGAAATTTGACCTTCTTCCGTCTTATTTTCCACCTGAGATATAGTATTTTCTGAATTCAGTATGCCTTTGTCTCTTTTTACTTTATCTTCTTCAAAGATAACACCTCTGCTGATAATAAGCTTGTGGACAGTGGGATCCCACAAACGAAACCCCTTACTCCATCAACATATCCCAAGAAGATACATTTTCTGGATTTCGAATCTAACTTCGATCTTTCTTGTTTATTGTACAAAACGTACATAAGAATTCCAAATGTACGTAAATGAGAGCATTCTGCTGGCTTTCCGGTCCATATCTCCATCGGAGTCTTCAGATCAATCGCCACTAAGGGAGAACGATTGATTATATAACAATCAGTTTTGACAGCATCCGCCCAAAATGACTTGTCTAGACCCGCAGTCCTCAACATAGCTCTTGTTCTATCCAACAAGGTTCTGTTCATCCGCTCTGCCACTCCATTCTGTTGAGTTGTGTAAGTCGTCATAAACTGTCTTTTGATGCCCTCATGTTGACAATATGCATCAAATTCATCACTGGTATATTCTCCTTTATTGTCAGTCCTCAGACACTTGATTTTATTTTCAGGATCAAGTTCAACCCGAACTTTAAGATCTTTGAAGACTTGGAAAACATCGATTTCTTATTCATTGGATACACTCAACATATCTTAGAAAAATCATTAATGAACGAGACAAAGTATCTCGCTCCTCTTAGAGATACAACCGGTGCTTGCCAAACATCCGAATGAATCAGCTCCAATATGCTTTTGCTTCTGGCAGTAGAAGTGTCAAACTTTAATCTGTGTTGTTTACTGGTAACACAATGCTCACAAAAGAGTAATGACAGTTTTGTAAGTGCCGGCAGCAGCTTCCGTTCTGAGAGAATTTTCAACCCTAGTTTTGACTTATGCCCGAGGTTTTTATGCCATAACACTGTTAATTCTTCTCCTGAACCAATTGATGCAACAGCTAGTTCAGCCTCTTTGTGTGTTTCTCCCAAAAGTTCGTACAAATTTGCAGCAACTTTTTCCGCCTTCATAACCACAAACGCACCCTTCACAATTTTCATGATCTCATTCTCGATACGGGTTTTGCACCCGATGTCATCCAATTGCCCCAAGGACAAAAGATTTTTCGTGAGTCCCTTCACATGTCGTACCTCCTGTATGGTACAAATGGTGCCATCAAACATTTTTATTTTGATAGTACCGACCCCAGCGATTACCAAGGCATGATCATTTTCCATTAATACCGATCCTCCTAAGACTAGTTCAAAATGATCAAACTATTCTCTCTGAGATATCATGTGCCACGTTGCTCCTGAATCCATAATATATGTGTCACAAAATTGATGCATGCCTTCTACAACTGTTGTTGCTTCACTGAATAATATTTCATCACCGCCTGAAGTACTAGACAAATTTCCTTGAGAACTTTTCTCTATACTCATACACTCTTTCTTCAAGTGCCCTTTACCACCACATTTAAATCAGTAAATATTTTTATTCTTACTTCTCGACTTTAATCTACCTCGTCTTTGGCTCCTACTGGAGTCACGGTCCATAAATATTCCACTTATAATCGGCAAAGCCTTTGCCTTCTTTGAAGTTACCAACCTATCTTCCTTATTCTTGCGCCAGTTTCTTCACGAAGAACCGCATTTAAGACATCGTCGAATTTTAGAAAGCCCATAAGAATATTGTTGGTTATGTTGATGATAAGTTGATCATATGAATCTGATAGACTTTGAAGTAAAAGCTCCGCACATTCATTTTCCCCTATATTATGCCCCATGGAAGTGATTTGGGAAAATAAACATACGATATGGTCGGTCATCGATGAGGATTCCGCCATCCGAAGAGTACAAAGTCTTCTCTTTAGGAAAATCATGTTGTGTAGCGACTTGACCTCATACACCTTTTTCAGAGTATCCCAAATAATTTTTGTTGTTTTTATCTCAGAGATACTTGACAATACTTCATTTTCTATAGCCAAGTATAAATTGGCAACAACATTATCATTCATCTCATTCTACTTTCCATCATCCGTAATTTCCATCGGTCTATCTCCAATATTCGCCAAGCAATTTTCCTTTCTTAAAATTACTTGTATCTTTATTTTCCACAACATAAAATTGCTTCCATTGAACTTTATTATATCGTATATGCCCGCTATTATGTCTACAACAATTTAGTAGACTGGACAAAATAATCCCGCCTCAATAAAAAAATCTCAAAAAAATCTTTTCTGATTTGGAAGATCAGTCTAGGCTGCAACCACAGAGCATACTCAGGATTTTAAGAAATTTTTAACCAAGGATCTGATACCACTTGTTGGTCCCACGTACGGTAATTTGAGATATTAAATATGAAAATAAAGAATAAAATGGACACCGAGATTTACGTTGAAAACCCCTAAAAATTATTAGGGTAAAAACCACGGGCAAGATGAAAATAATTTCGCTATAATATTTTACGGTGTACAACCACTCACTATGTTCCAAAGAGAACATACACTCTCTTAATACAGGAGAACGAACACCTCACAAATATTATATAACTAAGTACTCAAATGCTATAGGATAAGAGACAACTCGAGGAATGGATGGTTTCAGAATGAAGGGAGGGAGCTCTATATATAGAGCTCTTTGTCCGTGTGAAAACGCGTTTTTATTCGCGTTTTCAGCTACAAATATTAATATCTTTTCTTATATGTGCTATGACATTTTGCCAGTGATTAGCGAACTATAGATTTTAATGATAGGTATGTCAAGAATTTACTCTTAAGCTACTGAAAATTGTTTTTTGATGCCAATTTTGTTTAAGAAGACTATGATGAGTCTACCATTTGGACGAATATTTTAGTAATGAAATGCACACACATGCACACTCATACATACTTTATAGTGTTAGCTGTATATGATACCCCTATAAGAGCCCGGGTCAAATGGATAGTCCAAATCAGAGTCATTTATGCAGATTACTTTCCTCAACAATCGGGCATGGAGATGCCCGGGACATTCTCTTCCTGGGAGCTTGCATGAGAGCCCGGGCTCTCATGCAAGCTTCCGGGAACTTTCTACACGGGCTACCTCGAGAAGCACACCACACTCAAGTGTATGTATGGGCTATCTAATCTGTGAGAATAGTATGGGTTTGACGTGTCCTAAAAGTCATTAGAAGAAGGGTATGGGCAGCCTCCTTACCATACTTAGCAGGTGGGCACTGAAAACAAGATAACCATGAGATCTCTTCCTATAAATAGCAGGTATACTTCTCATTTACAGGGGCTAAAATTTTAAAATCTCGAGCACTCACATATGTTCTAACACAAACCTTTCTTCTTCACCTACTGACTTAAGCATCGGAGTAATTACGCCGGACACTCCTCCGGCGCCAATTCACGAGTTCATTTCATTGTCTGCATATCATAGTGGAAGCCATTATCCTTACTCAAATTTCTTAAACACAAAATTATCCTCATCATTCAGTGGATTGCCCACACCTCTCATACTCGATTCACCCGGATGGCATCCGTATAAAACAAAACTGTGAGTCTCTTGTCAAAAAAGTGTATTATTCTCGTTTCATCACCATGGACCATTTACAAAGTGAAATTATTTTATGGAAAAAGATTTATCTTGATATGCCACCAAGTGTAAAGTTCAAGTTGAGGATAAAGATTTAATAATATTTAAATTATACGAAATCAAGTTCCAAATGGCAACATTTCTACAAAAGCTGTTGCACTGTAAACCTATAGAAAAAGAGCTACAGCTTTGTAGATTTTAAACCTGCTTAACATAGTGGTTGGCTTAAGATTATGTTGCCGGAGACCGAGTTTCAGTTTTTCCCCAGGAAATGAGGATGGTAGGGTGGATCAGAGGAGCATTGTGCTGAGATGTTGCATGCTCTGACCTGTGTGAGGATCGAACGAACCGAATTTGACGATGTACTGTACTATTTTATCTATTTTGCAATAAACTACTGTTGGTAATCGGTTTTCTCTTGCCCAAACGCAACGGAAGTTTTAAAATTTTATTTTTGACAATCTAAATATTTTTCGGACACTCGTATGGTTTAAATTAAATAAACTTTCATAAGGAGTTAGAAAAATATACCTTGGTGAACAATTCACTCTGCTCCAAATACTCCGGTATTAGCGGACGTAGCTCTTGTTGTAAACCTCTACGAACTTTCTACGAACCTCCTTCTTCGATCTTCGAATCAATTCCACAACCAGATTACTTGTTCCTCTTCTAACTTGCACTAGAAAATTAGAAGATATTTTGTGTAGAGATGGAACGCGAAGAATAATAGACTCAATACTATAAGCCGAATTTTTCTTGCAAAAATTGGGATTTCGAGAGCTGATTTTTTTTTTCAAATCATAGAATGTTTCAAATGGATGCACCTTAATGAGAATAAGAAAATCTTATTTTAATACTAATCATTCTTTTTACTTAATTAATTAGATTAATTAAGTTAATGAAAGATTTTTTTAGGCATGCAAATCGTTGTGAATATCGAATTGATACATATATATTTTGATAATATCGTGCATCAATATTATTTTGCTTTGTGTGCAAGTTTTTTAAAATTATAGTATCATGATATTTTCATATTACATAAATAAATACCATATTTAATAAAAACTTAATGGGCTATATTTTAATTTATTAAAATATAATTTAATTACTAAATCCCGTTTGAACTTTAATAAATTAGCTTGATGGGCTTATACTCTTACAAGCCCATGATTCATGCTCCCATTACTTTAATCTCATCATAATCCCGGTCGGTGATCAAATATCATCGATGTGACAATTTCAACTTGTTCGTCATTATGATGCACACTTTAGTTTCAAGATCACCAATGGTTCAAAGATACAGCTAACCGTGAGTTCAAAACTCCTTGTGATACAGGACAATTTCCTTCAATCGAGCTTACCCTGATTTCCCACATTCCATGCACCAACATTTGATCATGATGTTGGAGTAGGTGCCTGTCGTGCCAAGTGTTGGCCGAGGGTTCATCTTTAAACTCTATGTTTAAACAATCTTTGTTTTAATAATATTTGAAATTATTGCTTTGGAACATTTTTATCAGTATACACATGCTAGTTGCATAGATAAAGTCCTTGAATATACAAATAGTAGAAAGAATATGAGATGCTCATATGATGATTATCATAAAACTCATATTTGGAATAATGTATATTCTAAATAGTTCCTAGTCGATTCAGCCGCCGCTAAGAAGGATAAAAGCCGCTCGAGCTTGAGACTAGTATCTGCGATGTGAGTACCTTGTTTCATTGGTAGGAGACATTGTGATGTCCGAGCATGCAGATAAGTGCTCCTTATAGAGTGCACTAAACAACCCTCTATAAAGGACTTTCCAAGTATTTATCACATATCGAGTGTAAACGTCCTAGTTTAAGGTTGTACACCATTAGTCCTTATGACCCGGTACAACATTAAGACTTTATATGCTAGCATTGCACTTTGACATGTTTACTGACTCTCATGGGGTCATTAGGTGACAAGATTAGGTGTTCTGTCGAAACATATAAGAGTCGATGCATTGTAGTCAGGGATTCACCACTTACCTTCTGGTATGGATATCCTATGTTTATGTAGTTTGAAATCTCTGATAACAGTGTTGGTGGTAATTATGAAAGGGGTTTTACAGATTACACCATCGATGCAACTAAGACATGACACATAGTATCGATTCTTTGACAGTTCTCGATATACCAATAGTTGTCGAATCGGTCGGTATATATGAGATGAAGGGACCGTATTGTACGCTAACCATAATAGATTGGTTCTTGCAGGAATTATCATTTGATACCTAGAGAATCATGTAAGAGATGCTGCTAGATGTTTAACATGATTGGCTGGGTACTATCAGACTTGAGTTCTGACGTTCTTATTATCAAGGAGTTGATAAGTAAAAATGGAGCAAAAGAGGTATGCTCATAAAAGAACATGTTTAGTCCCGAATCAAATTGAGATGTGAACTCACGGCTAGTTGTATCATTGAACCTTTGAGGGTCACACAAGTGCTAATTTTTTAGATCCCGTCGAGAAGTAAAATAGTTCAATGTGTTGAACGGCTTATTAAGAAGTTTATAATCGTAAAGAAAAATAGAAGTATGAATTTTATAAGAAGATTATGGGAAATGTAAATTTTAATTTGTGGAAGAGTTCCAAAATTAAAAGACGACTCAAATAAATAATGTATTTTAAAATTGTGTTTTCCATAAACATTATTATGGACTAAATTAAATTAATTCAAGTGTTGAATTAATTAAACACTAGTGGACCTAGTAGAGTCCATATAATTAAATTATTTCAAGTGTTGAATTAATTAAATAATATAGGGTCTTGAAAAGCCCAATTGAAAATAATTATTCAACTAGCGGGCTTGAGTAAATTAAAGTATAGATTTAATTGATCTCAAATGTGTTTGAGATATTTAAATAAAATTTCATGGGCTTTGTAAATATTACAAACCCAAATAATATGCATGAGGAGGTGAAGAGTTGAGAGACAAATTTTTCAATAAACAAGGCATGGCATGCTAACACACTTTACACTTTTTCAAGCACCAAGAAAAGCCATCCTTCTCTCCTATCACCTCACCATGGCCGAAACTTTCTACACATATTCTCTTCATTTTTCGCTTCTTCGATTGTTGAGGAAAGCACACACTTTTAAAAAAAATGCTCTAATTTTTCTAGTGCAAAATTAGAGTGGATCTACCTTGTTAGTTGTGAACCTAATTTAAAGGGAAAAAGGAATTTGAGCAAGGAGTGCTCAAGGGAAGCTTGCAGATTGTCTACCTTCAAGAGCTAAGTTGTTTACAACTTAATTGGAGCCAACAATCAATCTTTATGATTGATAGGTAAATTTCTTAACAGACTATGTATGACATTTTTGTGTTTTTCCTATTTGCTACACACACTAGTGGGTGCTCGGTTTTCATGCTTTTAAAATATGATTTTTCGAAATTCCGTTGCGCTTCCGAGCACCGTAACCGATCCCCTTTCAAGTTGTATCATGAGTTATAGTTACTTTTATGTGTAGCAAATACATGATATTATATTGAGGTCAATTTCTAACCTCATGAGATAATCGTTACAACAAAATCGAGGGCCAAAAACGGGGCTATTTTTGGCCTCATGTTGTTGCCCATTTCTGGCAGCTTGGGCTGCCCGAGGGGCTGCCCATTTCGGGCAGCAAGGGCTGCTCGAGGGCTGCCCGAACCTCCCCTTTTTAAAATTTAAAAAAAAATTGTGCATGTTGGTCGGAATCAGGCGACGGAGCTCCGACAACGGCAATGACGACTAGGGTTTTCAAAAGTGTTTTGGAATATCAAAGTGTCATGGGCCTTAAGTTGTTAGACCATTAGATGGTCAACATAATTTGTGAAATTTAAATGGACCAAAATATTTTTGGTGATTAATGTCTTTTTGGGCCGTTAAGTTTAAATCTACAAAATTTGAATATATTTTCTCATTAAATAAATAATTGAAGTTGGACTTTAATTATTTATAGTAAATGGTGATTTACAAGAAATTCGGTTATAAATAAATTAATTAGAAAGTAGACAAATGAGTTTGTTTACTTTGTTGATTTAATTTATAATCGTGGCGGTTTGTGATTGGATATATAATATTGGATGAATTTATTATTGTGATAATTAACTGAAAGTGTATGTTATGTGATATTATGCAGGAAGGATAATCAAAATCTCAAGCCCAATTTGCTAGGTGTATGCTAAAATATTTTGTGTTGAATGATTGTAATAATTATCAATTTATAAATGGGCTTGGTTTATGACCCGTTCCCACCCCATGAGATGTATCCCTATTTTCCATGGATATTTATTTTTAAATATTAGTATAGTGGAAAATCAAGATTAGAAGATGGTGGCCTTGATGATTATGAAGATCGAAGACATGTAAATATTGGAGGCTTATGTAATTATGCTTTTGCATCCCTAGGATTGGACATAGTTCCTTGTTTGGCTCACACGGGCATTAGTATTGGGACGATTGATCATCCTTGTTTAGTTTACTTTTTATATAATATATATATGCTATTATAAATAATGAGTATGTGCATTATTATTATGATAATAACAAAGTTGTATGAATCCGACAAACATACGATCAAACATTGCGAACTTTTAAAAAAAATTAATGATGAGACCTTTCGAAACTAAAAACTCTCATTTTGAATAAGATTCAAAATTAATATCAATCTCGAAAAGGAGAATTATAAAGGTATTTATAATTTCCATATCTTCCATCGAAAATGGGTGCATGATGAACGCTACCCGTGCTCGGGGCTCGGCTCATATTATTGGGGGGCTATGGACACCAGAAAGCTGTGACATCCATTGACATGGTGATGTGAACTGCGTGGAACTCCAATGATTTCGGCTCATATTATTGAGGGAACTCATGGTGACCGTCCATTAAGGTTCAACATTGATGGGTAAGGCTTGACACGTAAAGATGAACGACATCATATTATTGGGTCCTAATCAAACGTGAGACAAAAGTTTACGTAGAGGGTTGCATGGAGATGCAATTGGAAACTACCTTTTAGAAATTATGATTGACTGATACTATTCAGGATCATAATTTTCTAATTGGACCTTACGTACCTACTGAGGAAAAGAGTTTCCCGTTTTCATTAGAGGGTAGTAAAAAATGTCAAAACAGTGGGAGCGGAATTTTATGAAGTAAAAGTTCATACTTTATATCTTACAAAATATTTTAAAATTGTCAATAATATTTATCTGTTTTACTTTTCTGTACAAATTTTACAATGTATTCGATTCGCAATCCGTTATCTGCAATACTCGACAAACACATATTAACCGGACCTAATTACCTCAATTGGCTAAGAAACCTGAAAAATGTCTTGAATTCGGAAAATATAGCATATACACACACTGAGTCGCTCCTTGTTGATGCTCCGACTAGCTGCACTCCAGAGGAATTGCAAACTAACAAGGATTGGTGTGACCATGACTTGAAAGCCAAGTGTTATATGCAGGCTTCTATGAATGATGAGCTGCAGAGGCGTTTTGAGTATGCAAAGTGCTGCTGACATTCATTTTCATCTCAAGAAGCTCTTTGGTGAGCAAACACGGCCTCTTAGGCATGTTACCGTCAAGGAGCTAATCACTTTACGCATGCGAGATGGGGCTTCGGTCCATGAATATGGCTTGAAATTGATTAGGCTTGTGGATAAGCACGTTGGCATGGATCTTATGTTGCCATCAGAGTTGACCACTGACGTGTTACTCTTGTCACTGCTGAGCTCATTTGATCCTTTTGTGGTGAATTGAAACATGAACAACTTGAAGCCTACCCTTGAGGAGTTGGTGAATATGCTTGTTACGTTTGAATCCTCCATCAAGAAAGAGAAGTTGGTTCTTTATGTGGGTTCTTCATCTTGTACGAAGACTGGTCCACATGAGAAGGGAAAGAAGCGTTCTTTACAATGTCCCAAGAATAATGTGCCCTCGAAGAGGCAAGCTCCGAATCCCATTGTGGTAGCCACATCAGTTAAGGCAGACAAGAATGTTAATATCTGTCATCACTGCCAGAAGCCTGGAAATTGGAGGCGTAACTGCAGAGAATATTTTTTCTAGAAGGGTTCTGCGAACGGTGTGTTCTACATTGATGCAAACATTTCAATTAACTCTACTTCTTGGGTATTAGATACTTGCTGCGGCTCACATCTCTGTAATGATTTAAAGGTTATGGGAATAAGTAGAAGACATAGGGAAGGTGAGACCTTCTTGAGGATGGGCAACGGAGCAAGAGTTGCTTCCAAGGCAGTGGGAGATGTTTACTTATTGTTTAACAATGATTTTAAGTTTATTTTAAGATATGTTTTGTTTGTACTTGATTTGGTGAAAAACATTGTTTCCATTTCTATGTTTGATAAAGTTGGATATTCTTGTTTATTTAGCAAAGGTTTTTGCAACATTTACAAGAATGAATGTTTGATTGGTACGGGAAAACTTGAAAACGATCTCTATAACTTAATATTGAAAGATATTCCACTAAACAATGTACAAGCTATAACCAAAACAAACAAGCGAAAACAAGATACTCTAAATTCGGCACAATTATGGCATGCTCGATTATGACATATTTTCCTAATAAGGATGAACAAGATAGTGGGAGTAGGCATGCATGTTTGATATGTCTAATATTAATTCTCTCACGACTCATTAATCATGTCTATAAGGAAATATAACCAAAATTCCCTTTAAGGGCCACGTATAGCGAGCCAAAGGATTATTGGATTTGATCCATACCGATGTGTGCGGTCCGCTTAGCATTACCACTAAACCGGGACATGCCTACTTCATCACCTTTACTGATGACTTTTCGAGGTATGGATATGTGTATTTGATGAAATACAAATCTGAAGCCTTTGAAAGGTTCAAAGAATTCAGAAATGAAGTAGAGAAACAGTTGGGACGAAGAATCAAGTCACTTCGATCGGATCGAGGTGGTGAGCACTTGAGTGCCAATTTCCAAGAGTATCTTAGGGAGAATGAGATTCTCTCGCAGTGGACTTCGCCTGCTACACCGTAGTTTAATGGTGTTTCAGAGCGTCGTAACCGGAATTTGATGGACATGGTTCGGTCTATGATAGGGTTCACGGAGTTTCCGCCATCCTTTTGGGGATATGAACTTAAGACAGCGGCACTGTTGAACAATGTCCATTCAATGGTAGTTGATAAGACACCAGATGAGATATGGATGGGTAAGCCTCCTAAATATTCTTATCTTAGAATATGAGGATGCTTGCTTATGTGAAGCAGGTAGTGGGAGATAAATTGGATAGTCGATCCATTTTATGTTACTTTGTGGGATATCCAAGAAATTTAGTTGGATATTATTTCTATCATCCACAAGAAACAAATGTGTTTATTTCTAGGAATCCAACCTCTTTGGAAAAAGAATTTCTATTTGATATAAAAAGGGAGATGATAGAACTCGAAGAGGTTCAAGAAACACCCACAATCGTAGAACCCACACCCGAAGATCCAAGAGAGAAGATACAAGCTCTTAGAAGATCCGAGAGAGTCTCGATACTACCTATGAGGTATGGTCTGCTTCTTGGAGAGGGTCATGATGAGCCTAACCATGGATGTGATCCAATGACCTTCAAGGCAGCGTTATCTGATGCCGATTCATCCAAATGGCTTGAAGCTATGGAATCTGAGATGAAATCCATGCATTCGAACCAAGTGTGGAATCTTGTGGATCCACATGTGGGAACTGTTCTCGTAGGTTGTAAATTGATTTACAAGAGGAAACTTGGGGCGGATGGGAAGGTATTGACCTTCAAGGCGCGATTGGTAGCAAAAGTCTATACTCAAAGACAAGGAGTTGACTTTGAGGAAACCTTTTCTCTGGTTGCAATGTTCAAGTCTATAAGGATAATGCTAGCCATAGCTGCATGGTATGACTATGAGATATGGCAGAAGGAGGTAAAGACAGCTTTTCTTAATGGGGATATTAAGGAAGAGATTTAAATGTCTGAACTTGAAAGGTTTACATCTATCGGAAGTGAGCATATGATATGCAAACTTCAGAGATCTATTTTTGGTCTAAAGCAAGCATCTAGGAGTTGGAACCTTAGATTCGATAGTACAATCAAAGAGTTTGGTTTTACTAAGAATCCTGAGGAACCCTGTGTGTATAAGAAGGTCAGTGGGAGTGTTGTGACATTTCTGCTTTATGTTGATGACATTCTACTTCTTGGGAAATGATGTTGTGATGTTGCAATCAACTAAAATATGGTTAGCGTTCTCGATGCAAGACTTAGGTAAAACATCTTTTGTATTGGGAATACAGATCTATATAGATAGATCAAGAAGATTGCTTGGTCTCACCCAGTCCACATATATTGACACCATCGTTAAGCGGTTCTCGATGGATGAATCCAAAAGAGGACATCTACCAATGTGTCATGGCGTGACCCTATCCAAGTCTATGTCTCCCAAGACTGATTAAGAGATAGCGGCGATGACAAGCATTCCTTATGCATCTGCAATTGGTAGCATCATGTATGAGATGATATCTACACGTCCTGACGTGGCCTTTACTAAGTGTAGTGAGTAGATAACAATCAAACCCTGGTCTTTCACATTGGAAAGCTATGAAAGACATCCTCAAGTATTTGAGAAGGACCAATAAGTTGTTCTTAGTTTATGGGGGGGGAGAACTGAAATTAGAAGGCTATACTGACTCTAGCTTCCGAACGATATCGATGACTCTAAGTCAACCTCTGGGTTTGTATTCATGCTCAATGGTGCTGCTGTCTCCTTGAAGAGTTCCAAGCAAGACAGTACTGCTGATTCCACCACAGAAGCCGAAAACATTGCTGCATCAGCTGCAGCAAAGGAGGCGGTTTTGATAAGGAATTTCGTCCAAGAGTTGGGCGTCATTCCTAATGGAGTTGCTCCAGTCCCGATGTTTTGTGACAACACAAGAGGCATTGCACAGGCAAAGGAGCCAAGGTCTAATAAGAAATCCAAACATGTATTGAGAAAGTACCACATCCTCCGATAGATTGTGGAAAGAGGAGAAGTGCCGATTGACAAAGTCGTCTCAGCAAATAATGTTGTTGATCCACTAACTAAGCCTTTACCTGGACAGTTATTCGAGAAGCATTACAAATCGATGGGTTTGAAGCATATGGGTAGTTGACTCTATTGCAAGTCGGAGATTGTTGGAGTAGGTGCCCGTCAAGCCAAGTGTTGGCCGAGGGTTCATGTTTAAACTATATGTATAAACAATCTTTATTTTAATAATATTTGAAATTATTGCTTTGACACATCTTTATCAGTATACCAATGCTAGTTGCGTAGATAAAGTACTTGAATAAACAAATAGTAGAAAGAATATGAGATGCTCATATGATGAGTATCATAAAACTAATATTTGGAATACTGTGTATGAAAAGAAATCGTTTATGGTGTCCGAATGCGCAACGGAAGTTTCTAAATAATTTTTCAAGGGAAAAAATCAAACACCTCAATCCTATAGTGTGCAGCAAATATGAAAAAACACAATATGAGATTCATAGTGTGTTTTAGAAAATTACCTATCAATCTCAAGAGATTGATGATGGCTTCAACTAAGATGTAAACACCATAGCTTTTGAATGGCAAGACAAATCTTCAAGCCTCCTTGCTCAAAATCCACCTTACACTTGCATTAGAAAAATGTAAGGCATTTTCTTTGAGAAGAGTATGATTTCCTCAACAAATTGAAGAAAAAAATTGAAGGGAAAAGAGGCTCAATATTTCGGCCAAAAAGGGGGAGAGAAAGGGGTTGGAAGACTTTTCTTGGTGCTTGAAAAAGTGATAATGTGGGGACCCGGGCTCTAACTCAATTCTTTTTGGGATTAATTGGATCTTTGCTAGAAAATGTGGGTCAAAATTTTGCTTTTAACATTTATTCAAATGTATATAAACAAGCACAAGACATTATATATAAAAATCCTGTCATTTTATTCAACTACAATTAACATTCACATGTTCGTCTACAATTAACATACTAGTGTTTAAAAATTCAGTACATGTCTAGTAAGAAACCACTAGTGCTCTTCTACGCCCGTAATCTCCATGCTATCTCGATCTCTCATCCTCTGCGTGACCCTGATCCTGTCCCACCTGTTGTCATGCACACATACAGGCACAACGACAGCCGGATACTCCGGTGAGAACAAATCCCAGTATAAAACATGTATACATGCATGTCATGCAAGTAAATACAAAATCATAACACATAAATCAGTAATTATGACACACTAGTGAATACAGATAAAACTCTTCAACTCTTATTCTTTGACTCGACTCATATCTAAGTCTAGGGATTCCGGTGTGAATAAGACGTAACAAGTCTCCCACCTACTCTCCCAATCGGGGTGACGGTACGTCTTATTCTTAGACTTCGGTCATATCTGTATCGAATGTCTACAATCGGAGATGATCTGCTCCTATGCGTCGATACACCGAACGTCTAGTTTGACAATCTGTCAATGACTCCTATCTCAAATGCTTGAATATAAATCTATAAACAAGACATAATCATAATCAAACATAATTAAGAATCTAGTATGTGATTTTGGGAAACTCGTATCCAGTCTGAATCGAGTCATGTCTTCCCGTGTTCACATGAATTATACCTCTCTTTTTGTCAATCTGACTCTGTCGAAGTCTCGAACTCAAGGCCTGTCAATACTCAATCTGGAAATGACAATATCGAGTAGTACAATATCAGTACACCAATCAATTCAATACTGGATATAATCAGAACGAAATCAAATTCTGTTTCGACAGCATAACTGCATAATCTTAATATACCCAACAATACAAATGAACAGATATCCGTTCTCGCAACTCATAATCAATAATAATGCAAATTTGATATCAAATCTCAGTCAAATCAACTCTCAAATTCATAACAATTCCATACGGTATCCGTTCTTCAATCCGGTTTCGATTATATGATGTCTAACATATCAAGAACCTTATATAGGAATCATATTAGATTCTGGCACTACCATAATTTCAAATCATCTCAAAACATAGTAAAACTTACGTCCAATTGAAGCCCTTGTCGATAGCAATACAGTACTGAATTCGGATTGAAAATCAGACGGGCGGATCTTTCACAAATCACAAATATAGAAGATAAAAGGCGTAAGGATTTCTTCAAACTTCCGAGGAGCTCTCCTCGTTTCTGTTGCTGAGGGAAATGAATGAGTGGCAATGTTATATATCTCAACTTGCATGTCTAAGCTACGTGTCTCATTTTCATACAAATCAGGCGGCGCTCGGGCGGTCGAGAGTTACCGCTCGGGCGCGGAGAGTTCTGTCCGAGCCTTAACTTATTCTACTCTGGCGCTCGGGCGGTCACACTTTACCGCTCGGGCGCGGAACGTTCTGCCCGAGTATTCATATCCACTGGCGCTCGGGCGGTCATAAACTACCGCCCGGGTGCCAAATCTTCTGCCCGAACAAATTTCTATTGAGCACTGGCGCTCGGGCGGTCGTTTCCTACCGCTCGGGCGCCAACTTTTCTGTCCGAGGCTTCTTGCCATTGCATTTCTTCACTTTTCCTTTCCTTCCTCATGCCTCCATTACCAATAATAGTTCAAAAGAGTGATATCAAATTTCAGGCCTTACAGATAAAGTGCATGAGCATGCCATGCATTGTTTTATGAAAAAGTTTCCTCCAACCCTCCACCTCCCATGCATGCTTTCTACTTGAGCTTGTAACAATTACAAGGCACTATATGAATTTAATTGACGTATAAATCTAATATGTTTAAAAAAAATTTGACGTATAATTTAATTTTTTGGACTCTACTAGGTCCACTAGTGTTTAATAAATTCAAAGTTTGAATTAATTTAATTTAGTTCATAATAATGTTTATCAAAATTACAATTTTCAAATACATTATTTATTTGGCCAACTTTTAATTTAGGAACACTTCCACAAATCAAAAGTTACATTGCTCTTATAGAAGTCATACTTCTAATTTTTCTTGTGCTTATAAACTCCTTTACAAGCCGTTCAACACATTGAACTATATTTTACTTCTCAACGGGATCTAGAAAGTTAAAAAGTGTGTGGCCCTCAATGGTTCGTTGATACAAATAGCCGTGGGTTCACATCTCCATGTGATTCGGGACTAAACATGTCCTTATATCAGCATACTCCAATTGCTCCATTCTTATTAATCAACTCTTTGATATTAAGAATGTCAAAACTCAAGTCTGATAGTACCCAACCAATCATGTTAAATGCCTAGCAGCATCGCTTACTTGATTCCCTATGTATCAAATTATAGTGCCTGCAAAAACCATTCAATTATAGTTAGCATATAGTACGGTCCATTCAACTCATATATCACGATCGATTCGACATCTATTGATATATCGAGAGCTGTCAAAGAATCGATACTATATGTCATGTCGTAGTTGCATCGATGGTGTAATCTATGAAACCCCTTTCATAATTACCACCATACTCTGATCAGAGATTTCAAACTACATATACATGAGATCACATAGGATATTCATACCCGAAAGTAAGCGGTGAATCCCCGACTGCAATGCACCGACTCCTATATGTTTCCACAAAATACAAACCTTGTCACCTGATGACCCCATATGAGTCGGTAAACAAGTAGAAGTGCAATGCTAGCATATATAGTCTCAATGTTGTCTCGGGTCATAAGGACTAATGGTGTACAACCATAAACTAAGACGTTTCCACTCGATAAGTGAGAACCACTTGGAAAGTCCTTTATGGAGGGTTGTTCAGCGCACTCTACAAGGTGCACCTATCTGCATGTTCGAACATCACTGTCCCCTATCAATGAAACATGGTACTCACATCGCAGATACTAGTCTCTAACTCGAGCGGCCTATATCCTTCTTAGCGGCGGCTGAATAAACCAGGAACTGTTTAGAATTATACATTATTCCAAATATGAGTTTCATGATACTCATCATATGAGCATCTCATATTATTTCTACTATTTTTATATTCAAGGACTTTATCTATGCAACTAGCATGGGTATATATATAAAGATGTGCCAAAACAATAATTTCAAATATTATTAAAATAAAGATTTTTCATACATAGATTCCGTAGGTATCAAATGATAGTGCCTGCAAGAACAAATCTATTATGGTTAGCGTACAGTACGGTCCCTTCATCTCATATATCACGATCGATTTGACAACTATTGGTATATCGAGAGCTGTCAAAGAATCGATAGTATGTGTCATGTCGTAGTTGCATCTATGGTGTAATCTATAAAACCCTTTTCATAATTACCACCAACACTCTAATCAGAGATTTCAAATTACATACACATAGGATATCAATATCCGATGGAAAGTGGTGAATCCCCGACTACAATGCATTGAATCCTATATGTTTCGAAAGAACACCCAACCTTTCCTCCTGATTACCCCATGGGAGTCAGTAAACAAGTCAAAGTCCAATGCTAGCATATAGAGTATCAATGTTGTCCCGGGTCATAAGAACTAATGTTGTACAACCATAACTAGGACGTATCCACTCGATAAGTGAGAACCACTTGTAAATTCCTTTATGGAGGGTTGTTAAATGCACTCTACAACGAGCACCTATCTGCATGATCGGACATCACAATGTCCCCTACCAATGAAACATGGTACTCATCGCAGATACTAGTCTCAAGCTCGAGCGGCCTTTATCCTTCTTAGCGGCAGCTGAATCGACTAGGCCAGAACGCTTGTGGGCAAGATATTCCTTGCAGTTACGCCTCCATTGTCCAGGCTAGTAGCAGTGGAAATAGATATGTTTTGAATTGTCGGGTTTTGTGGGCCTCAGAGTGGGTTTCTTATATGGCTTCTTATTCGGCTTGTTCTACTTCAGAGGGATAGAACGCTTCTTGCCTTTATTTTGGGCTTCCTTTTACACACCGGACGATAAGCCCACTAGAAGAACATGCTTTTTTTTCTTGGTTGTGACCTCATAAGTAGAAGCATATTGACCAACTCCTCGAGCTTATTCATATTAAAGTTAACCCCAAATGCATCAAAAGAGGGGGGCAGTGACAGGAAGAGAATATCAGTCGAGTGCTCACTAAAAATAACCACGTGGAGTCCCACTAAATTTTCGATGAGCCCAATTATCCTAAAACCATACTCATGGACCAAAGTCTCATCTCGCAAGCGTGTAGTCATGAGTTTTTTAACAATAGCATGTCTCTCTGAGCGAGTTTGTACACCATACAATTCTTTCATATGAAGGTGAATGTCAGCAGCATTCACCGCCTCCTCGAACCTCCTTTGAAGGTCATTCGACATAGAAGCTGAAAGGGAATTGTTTACGGGTGCCCGGAATGCGCAACGGAAGTTTTAAAAAATATTTACAAGAGCAAAAGCACCCCTCACTAGTGTGTAGCAAATTCAAAAACACAAAACATATATAGGATGTTTAACTGTTTTACCTATCAATCTTAAAGATTGATGATGCCTCCAACTTAGATGATAAACAACTTAGCTCTTCAATGGTAGACCAGTCTACAAACTTCCCTGGAGCACTCCGTGCTCAAAAATCAAGCCCACCACCAACAAGATAAATCCACCTTACACTTGCACCAGAAAATGTGAGGCATTTTTCTTGGAGAAGTTTGCTATCAATTCATATAACCCGACCTATTCGACAATCATTGGTATATCGAGAGTTGTCAAAGAATCGATACTATGTGTCATGTCGTAGTTGCATCGATGGTGTAATCTCAGAAACCCCTTTCTTAATTACCACTAACACTATGATCAGAGATTTCAAACTACATACACATACGATATCCATACCCGAAGGTAAGAGGTGAATCCCCGAATACAATGCATCGACCCCTATATGTTTCGACTTAACACCCAACCTTGCCACCTGATGACCCCATGAGAGTCGGTAAACAAGTCAAAGTGAAATGCTAGCATATAGAGTCTCAATGTTGTCCCGGGTCATAAGCACTAAAGGTGTACCACCATAAACTAGGATGTTTCCACTCGGTAAGTGAGAACTACTTGGAAAGTCCTTTGTGGAGGATTGTTCAGTGCACTCTACAAGGAGCACCTATCTACATGCTCGGGCATCACAATTGTTAGAGTAGGTGCCCGTCGAGCCAAGTGTTGGCCGAGGGTTCATGTTTAACCTCTATGTATGAACAGTCTTTATTTTAATAATATTTGAAATTATTATTTTGGCACTTATTTATCTGTATACCCATGCTACTTGAATAGATAAAGCCCTTGAATATAAAATAGTAGAAAGATTATGAGATGCTCATATGATGAGTATCATGAAACTCATATTTGTAATACTGTATATTCTAAACAGTTCCTAGTCGATTCAGCTGCCACTAAGAAGGATATAGGCCGCTAGAGTTCGAGACTACTATCTGCGATGTGAGTACCGTGTTTCATTGGTAGGGAACATTGTGATGTCCGAGCATGCAGATAGGTGCTCCTTGTAGAGTGCACTGAACAACCTTCCATAAAGGACTTTCCAAGTGGTTCTCACTTATCGAGTGGAAAAGTCCTAGTTTATGGTTGTACACCATTAGTCCTTATGACCCGGGACAACATTGAGACTCTATGTGCTAGAATTACACTTTGACTTGTTTACCGACTCTCAAGGGGTCATCAGGTGGCAAGGTTGGGTGTTCTGTCGAAACATATAGGAGTCGATGCATTGTATTCGGGGATTCACTGCTTACCTTTGGGTATGGATATCCTATGTGTTCTCATGTATGTGTAGTTTGAAATCTCTGATCAGAGTATGGTGGTAATTAAGAAAGGGATTTCTTAGATTACACCATCGATGCAACTACGACATGACACATAGTATCGATTCATTGACAACTCTCGATAAACCAATGGTTGTCGAATCGGTCGGGATATATGAGTTGAAGGGACCGTACTGTACGCTAACCATAATTGAATGGTTCTTGCAGGCACTATCATTTGATACCTAGGGAATCATGTAAGCGATGCTGCTAGGCGTTTAACATGATTGGTTGGGTACTATCAGACTTGAGTTCTGACATTCTTGTTATCAAGGAGTTGATAAGTAAGAATGGAGCAATTGGGGTATGCTCATATAAGGACATGTTTAGTCCGAATCACATGGAGATGTGAACCCACGGCTAGTTGTATCAATGAACCATTGAGGGCCACACAAGTGCTAGCTTTCTAGATCCCGTTGAGAAGTTAAAATAGTTCAATGTGTTGAACGGCTTATAAATGAGTTTATAAGCGTAAAGAAAAATAGAAGTAAGACTTCTATGAGAGAAATGTAATTTTTAATTTATGAATGTGTTCCTAAATTAAAAGTAGGCCAACTGAATAATGTATTTGAAAATTGTAATTTTCATAAACATTATTATGGACTAAATTAAATTAATTTAAGTGTTGAATTAATTAAACACTAGTGGGTCTAGTAGAGTCCAAATAATTAAATTAATTCAATTGTTGAATTAATTAAATAACATTGGGCCTTGTAGAGCCCAATTGGAAATAATTATTTATCTAGCGGGCTTGAGTAAAATCAAGTAAAGTCTAATTGGGCTAAAATATGTTTGAGACAGTTAAATTAAAAGTCCATGGGCCCTTTGTAAATGTTACAAGCCCACTAGGTTTTGCATGCTAGGGAGGTGAAAAGTTGGGGAATACTTTTGATTAAAATATTGCATGGCATGCAAAAAGTAGTCTCAACTTTTTCAAGCACCAAGACAACTCATTCACTCCCTATTCTTTCCTCCTCTTGGCCGAAAATACCACCTAATTTCTCTCCAAAAATTCTTCTCTCATTTTGTTCTTCAAGTTGTTGAAAACAAAATGCTTCTCAAAGAAAAATCCTTAAATTTTCTAGTGCAAGTGTAAGGAGGTTCTAGCTTGCAAGTGGTGGGCTGGATTTTGAACAAGGAGTGTTCAAAGGGAGGCTTGAAGATTGTCTACCACACAAGAGCTAAAGTGTTTACACTTAAGTTGGAGCCATCATCAACCTCAAGAGGTTGATAGGTAAAATTTCGTAACACCCTATGTATGACAAAGGTGTTTAGTATATGTTACACACTAGTACAATGGTGTTCAAATTTTTCTCAAAAATTTCGATTTTCATGTTTATAAAACAATTTTGTGCTTCCGTTGCGATTTCGAACACCTAAAATAGATCCCTTTCAACAATGTCCCCTACCAATGAAACATGGTACTCACATCGCAGATACTAGTCTCAAACTCAAGCGGTCTTTATCCTTCTTAGCGGCGGCTGAATCGACTAAGAACTGTTTAGAATATACAGTATTCCAAATATGAGTTTCATGATACTCATCATATGAGCATCTCATACTCTTTCTACTATATATATATTCAAAAACTTTATCTATGCAACTAGCATGGGTATACAGATAAAGATGTGCCAAAACAATACTTTTGAATATAATTAAAATAAAGATTGTTTATACATAGAGTTTCAATATGAACCATCGGCCAACACTTGGCTCGACGGGCACCTACTCTAACATAAGCCAGCATGTAGCTTTTAGCTTGAAGATCATGGTCCCACCAATTCTCAAGCTTAGCCAACTCAGTAAAACTGATGTCCGAAGTTGCTTTCCTCAGTGGCTTCTTATTAAGCACATACGCAATCTTTACCGAGTTCAGAACAATCTTTAAATTTTGAAACCAGTCATTATAGTTAGGCTCAGTCAACTTGTTTTGATCAAGAAAGATTGAAAGCAGGTTACGAGTTGTCATCGTAAATATACTGAAAACGAAAACAAATAATGTTTAATGATTATTTAAAAAAAATTTTAAGGTATAAAATATTGATTTTTATTTTATAAATTTTCATCCCACTATTTTGACATTTCCACCACCCTCTGATGAAAAAGGGAAATCGTATTAGACAATTATGATCCTGAATAATATCAGCCAATTATAATTTCTAAAATGTAGAATCCAATTGCATCCCTATGCAACCTGTAAGGTCTAGGAATTTAATTCACGTAACCTGAATGCATGCAATATAGGATTTTTATTAAAATTGAGTGTTTAATTATTTTTATGCATTTTATGCATAATTCATGTATGATAGGATTTAATTCATAAAATTTTAAAAGTTCATGCATTAGGGTTTCTTGATGTTTTTCGCGCCCGAACAAGGAACGAACACTGGAGAATTATCAGAAAAATTATTTTATTATATGATTAATTTTTATTAATTATTATAAGATGTTCTAAAGGTATTTTTCAAGAAATAGACCTTGTTTGGTATTTTAACCTGCCATAGCATAATTTTTAACGGTACGTAAATTTTATCGATTCGGGAGACTTTTTGAGGGTTCGACTTTTACTTTAAAAAACACGAAATATTTTTCGAGAGTGCGTTTGAATTTATTGGGCCTACTTTTAAGCTTATTGGGCTTAAAACTATTTTAAAACTTTTAAATTGCAATTTGTGGCCCATTAGCTAATTGTTATCCACTTATTTAATCACCTAATTAACCCTAAACATAAACTAATCTCCCCACCAGCCGACACCCCCATTCAGACATCCATTTTATCGGTTTTCAGCGCCTCCCTCACCTGCAAGGCTCGGCCGTCGCTTGTTCTTACATCAATCAATTCTCTGGCGCTTCCTCGTTGCTCCTTCTTCAATCTTCTCGCATAAAAGATCAGTAGGCACGCTGTGTACTCTCATTTTGCATCATACTCGTCATATACCATGTGGTTTTTTGTGTCATGTATGAAGCTTTTGTAGATCTTGCATGATAGTGTAATGTTGCATTGTTTTTCTCGATTTTGTGCATGGTTCTTGTGCCACTCACGTTTTTCTGTGAACTTTGGTGTAAAGGGGCTGCTGGTGAAGTGTTTTAGGATCTTTTTTGTCGATGATTTAGGTGGTACAGTTGCTGGAGTCATGGATGGCCGAGAGAGTGCGAGATATAGTCTGGATCGGTGGTTTGTTGAAGGGTGTAGAGTAGATCAAGAGTTGGGGAGGGAAGCCGCCGACGTCAGGGTGATTCCAGGCCTTGTACCAACCTCATATGGGTCCGAAACATGACCTGGAATAGTGCTAACCATGCTGGTCCGAACCCTTGAGCAGCACGAACGAACCTAGTGCAAGGAGCTCGCAGTGGAGGTGTTTTGGCTCCTAGAGTGTAGGCTGCATGAGGCAAGAGTCATGGTGTCTTTGGGTCCAGAGGAGTCCTAATATGGGCTAGGGGTAGCCAAGGCATGGCTGCTCTCATAGGTGGCGGGTTCGGATCTCAATAAGGGAAGAATAATGTGCTAGGGTTTGTAGATGAGGGAGATGCGAATTTCAGCAGCCTTTTGGCCTAGGGTCCGAAGGCTTAGGAGTCGAGGTAGAGGAGTTTAGGAAATTTTACATGTTCATAATGTGTGGTAAAAAGTTGGGAAAAAAATTTGGTTGAGTTTCAGTTCGATTCGAGTTAAAACGGGACCCCGGTCCAAGTTTTAAAACGAATCGGTTAAGTTATGGTATAGGCTCTAGTTTAAATCTAAAAATTCTTTTAAATATGTTTTGGACATTTTAGGGAGTTTGGTAAACATCGGGTCAATTTTAGAGGTCCAGTGATAAAACGGGAATTTTTGGGTTTCCAGGGGCAAAATGGTCATTTTGCACTCGGGGTGAGATTTTGGTCCTGGCATCGCCCTGAGCACATTTTATCATGTTTTTAATGATTATGCATCATGTTTATGATTTTTATCAAATTATGACAAATACGGTGTATGCTTTGTTTTAAAGAAAAGTTACGTATATGAATGTTTTTAATAAGTGGTGAATATGATGAAATTTTTTAAGGATGAGAATTTGTTGTGAGTGACGATGTATATGTATACGATGACATGAGATATGATGAGCCGAGGCCAAGGCTCAGTGGACGGGTAATGCTGTCGCTGATGTCCCCGCCGCCCGGTACCGTGGTTATACGTAGATGGATCCATCCATAAAGCTGATACGATAGAGCTGAAACAAAGTCACAACTAATGAACTGAATTCATTTAAAAGAAAATGTATACATATATGATGACATGAGTTGACATGATTTGACACGTTATGATTTTACACGACCCGTTTATGTTATGCTTTTAAGTTCATGAATGATATGTTGAGTAAGATATTTTTCACTGTTGTGTGCCATGTATATGTACTTGTTATTCTTGGTACAGGTGTGTTGAGTCTTTAGACTCACTAGGCGTGTGTGAACCAGGTGAACTTGATGCTGAGGAGACTGGAGGCGCTGAACTCCGAGCAGGCAGCCATGGTGCAATGACATGAACTTTTATAATGAGTAGACGTTACAGTTGGTATCAGAGCAAGGGTCCTGTGTAGGGTTGTGCCACCGCTAGCTTCTGCCGCTCAGTCTTGAAGCCTCAACTCTATAAGCTTTTATGTTTTAAATGAGTTACATGATTTACTGTTGTCACCTGCATGTTACATGATTTATGTTTGACGATGATTTAATGTTCATGTTTAACTGCTTTTACGATTTAAGAATATACTGTTTTAAAAACTAGATTAATTGCAAGAAGGGTTGCGTTTTAAATTGGACTGTATTCAGATATGCCTCACAGACGTGCTCTCAAAACTGATATGCGGGATGAGGTTCCTGGAGGAGGCAAAGGGCCTCCACCACCACCGCAATGAGAACCAGCTATCGAGCACTTGAGGGGATAGCTGGACTGATGGAGCAGGCCTAGCAAGGCCAACAGGTACACCGACAGCAGAAAGATATTTTTGAGTTATTCCGAAGGCTCAACCCAAAAGGGTTCGGGGGTATCACCAATCCATTCGTTTCAGAGTGATGGATTAGGTTTCTGGAGTTACATTTTGAGTATGTGCAGATGAGGGATGGCGACCGGGCCAGGTCCGCCATTTATATGCTGAGGGGTGATGCGTCCCTATGATGGGAAGGAGCTGCACATGCAGTAGATGTGGCTACTCTCATGTGGGCCAGATTCAAAAAGATGCTCTTCGGGAAGTATTTCACAACTGACATCAAGGGACGTCTGACGAGGGAGTTCATGAGCCTCAGGTAGGGGGACTTATCTGTGGCGTAGTTTATTCGCAAGTTTGACAAGGGCTGCCATATTGTGCCATGATAGCAGGAGATGCCGCCCAGAAGCTGAGGCATTTCCTAGATGGACTGAGACCCACACTTTGCCTGGACGTCATGCTGATGAGGTCGGCAGGTTCTGATGTGGCCGCTGCCTGCGATTTTCAGGCAGAGCAAGCACTGCCAACATAGAGCATGAGATGCATAGGAAGAGGCAGGAGGCTCAGTCCAGTTCGAAGCCACATAAGAATCAGTTTACTGGGCCACCAAGGCAGCAAGGGCAGCAGATTGCTTTAGGAACAAGGGCCCCACTACTGGCTGAGCTTATGTGATGCAGGCCGAGGATGCTGGGGCAGCACCAGACTCGACACGGATTCCCGATAACCCTATGGTTTAAGATTTTAATTTACTATACAATTCCTTGGGTTTTATGCTTGTATGAGTATTTAATTATTGAAATTGATGACTTGGAAGGAATTAGGATGTATGCTCTACCTAGTTGAGACTAAGAATGTAATTATTTGATTGAGAACAAATTTATCGACAAATGATTTTATGGGGTCAAGTTGTAATTTTCGAAAATTAGAAGGACCCAAAGTGCAATTTTCGAACTTTAAAGGGCTAAATTGAAATTTTGATTTTTCTAAGGATCAATTTCGATTTCTTTGAGGAATGATGTTTGGATTAATTCAGTGATTTTTCGAGGATTTTAGTTTAATTGTCGGTAAGAAAATTTTAAAGTTTCAACACGACTAGATATGATGGCATGTTTTGTCGTAGGGAGAATATATATTGCAGGTGTAGCCACGCATACTGTAAGGCCCGAGATTTTATTACTGTGATCAGATATGACTTAATTGACATAATTAAGATTGTAGGAGCTCTCGTGGAAGAGACGGGCGTCGGTGCAAGATCAACAAGATTTTTGGTACAGAACTCTTGGCGCCCGAGCGGTAGAAGATGATCGCCCGAGCGCCAATGTATCATAACAAGGATTTCAGACAGAACTCTCTGCGCCCAAGTGGTAGTTTTGGACCGCCCGAGCGCCAGAGTAGAATAAGTTAAGGCTCGGACAGAACTCGCAGCGCCCGAGCGGTAGTTTTTGACCGCCCGAGCGCCATGGTTCGACAAGTATATGTTTTGGGCAGAAGATGCGGCGCCCGAGCGGTAATTTATAATCTCCCAAGCGCCAATGTGCGAGAAGGAAATATTTGGGCAGAACATTCCGTGCCCGAGCGGTAATGTTTAACCGCCCGAGCGCCACCTAAGTTTGATGAAATTGTGCCACGTTTCAATTGCATGCAACCGGATGTATGTATATATATATATGTACAAATCAAAATTCTTCCTTCAGGAATTCGAAGAAAGAGGAATCGAGAAGCTCCGAGAAATATCCTTACGCCTTTTATCGTGTAGAATTGTGATTTATGAAAGATCCGTCCGTCCGATTTTAAATCCGACTTCAGTACTGTGTTCCTATCGACGTAGACTACAACTGGACGTAAGTTTTGCTACGTTTTGATAAGTTTTGAAATTATGCTATTGTCAGAATCGGATAGGATTCATATATGATGTTCTTTGCATGTTAGACATCGTAGAATCGAAGTCAGATTGAGAAACGGACTGATTATGGAATTGTTATGATTTTCGGAATTGATTTGATAAAGATTCGATATCAAAATTGAATTGTTATCGATTATGAGATATTTGAATTGATATCTGACTGATATGATATGGCTGGGTATATTGAGATTATGCCGTTATGCCGTTGAAACAGAATTTGATTGAGTACTGATTATATCCAGTATTGAATTGAATAGGTATTGATATTATACTCCTTGATGTTGTTATTGCCAGATTGAGATTGACAGGCTTTGAATCAGAGACTTCGACATAGTCAGAGTAACAGAGTGAAAGGTATAAATTAATCTTGAGTTGGGATTGCACAACTCGAGTGAGGTTTGACTCGAGTTTCCCTAAATCACATACTTTATTTTATTGCATTGATATTTGCAATTGATGAGATTGATGTTTGTAGTCTATTGATTCATAGACAATGTATGTGTTGAGTTATAGGCTGATTCGCCTAGTCTTTGGCTGATTCGCCTATTCTTCGGCTGATTCGCTGAGTTTTTGGGCTGATTCGCTTATTCTATTGGCTGATTCGCTTATTCTGTTGGCTGATTCGCCCAGATAATGGATATGCGCATTATATCGATGACGTTTAGGGTTGATTCATTTCTATCGACTGAGATTCGATATATTTGTCAATATCCAGACCGCGGGATCCCTAGATTAGGAATGAGTCGAGTCTGCGATGACGCGTCGTTTGAGTCGAGTCTGAGATGACTAGTTGATTTATAGTTTTATATCATTCATGTTTGTTGATTTGCTACATGTTAATGATAGTTGTTATATGCTTTTATATATGTTTCTATATGATTGCATGTTTACATTGTTTATACTGGGATGTATTTCTCACCGGAGTTTCCGGCTGTTATCTTGTCTGTATGTGTGCATGACAACAGATGGGACAGGATCGGGATTAAGAAGAGAACGAGTCAGGACTAGTTAGTGTGGAGATCCGGGCTCAGAAGTAGATTAGGATTCAACACTGATATGTCGTTGAACCTAGTAAATGTATTTAGTACAGGACTTGTACTTTTAGATTTATATGTACATTACGTTTCCGCAGTGCATTTTAAAAAAAAAAAATTTATGTCCCACATTACTTAATTGTGAATTGGATATTAATAACGATTAAGGAAATGAATTAGCGTCCGGGTCCCCACACATACATTGCTAGATTCGAGGGCTACGCATTCATTTATATCCGAATCCTTCGTCAAGAGATTAGGAATCATACCAATAGCGATGGATTCAGGGTTCAGAGTATCGATTCCATCCGGAGATTAGATGTTCACTTCGCAGATAGTGAAGAGGTTGGAGCTTCGGTTACAGAAGTATGCGGTGCACGCAGATTGGTTAGTGCTTCTACTACCGGAGTTTGAAATCATCTTGGGTATTGACTGGATATCTTCTCATGGAGCAGTCACAAGTTTTCGACAGAGGTCAGTTTCTGTCGGACCGCCTAGTGGGAAGCCTTTTGTTTTTGAGGCAGCTAGATATCAGCAGATGCTGAACATCATTTCCTACTTGTGTGCGAGGAAGCTTATGAGGAGAGGCTGCCAAGAATTTTTGGCCAGCATCGTGTCAGTGTCTGAGCCGATCAAGCAGAGGCTAGAGGACGTGGATGTGGTCAAGGAGTTCTCCAGTGTTTTCCCCGACGATGTTTCAGGCATCCCACCTGACAGAGACGTAGAATTTTTGATTGAGTTTATGCCAGGCATAGTGCCAATATCTAAAGAACCAAACCGGTTAGCGCCTAAAGAGATGAATGAGCTCAAAGATCAGATTCAGGATATGTTAGATAACGGTTTCATTAACCATAGCTTTTCTCCATGGGGCGCACCAGTTCTTTTTGTTAAGAAAAAGGATGGCAGCATGCGACTATGTATCGACTACAGAGAGCTGAATAGGGTCATAGTCAAGAATAAGTACCCGTTATCGAGGATCGAGGATTTGTTTGATCAGCTGCAGGGAGGATCAGTGTTCTCCAAGATAGACCTTCGATCCGGTTACCACCAAATGAAAGTGAGAGAGTCAGATGTGTATAAGACAGCCTATGCCATTCGGTTTGACGAATGCGCCAGCGATTTCATGGATCTCATGAATCGCGGGTTTCATCCATTTTTGGATCAGTTCGTCATAGTTTTCCGAAGAGTAGGGAGGAGCACAGTCAGTACCTGAGGACAGTATTGCAGACTCTATAGGATAGATGACTGTATGCCAAGTTCAGCAAATGTGAGTTCTGGCTTGATAGAGTGGCTTTCTTAGGTCACATTGTATCACATGATGGCATAGAGGTCGATCCCAGCAAAGTGGAGGCTGTCAGAGATTGGTCAATTCCTAAGAGTGTGACAAAGATCCGTAGCTTCTTGGGATTGGCAGGTTACTACAGGAAGTTCATCCAGGGCTTCTTTTCTATTGCGGTACCGATGACCGCTTTGACAAAGAATAATACCAAGTTTATCTGGGGACCTAAGTGTAAGGATAGCTTTGACAGACTGAAGCTAGCGTTAACCACTGCACCATTACTAGCTATGTCATCAGGACAAAGAGAGTTTGTGGTCTATACAGATGCATCTAAGCTTGGGTTGGGCGCAGTTCTGATGCAGCAGGAGCCTATGCGTCCACACTGATGAAGGTCCATTAGAAGAACTATCCGACTCATGACCTCGAGCTAGCAGCAGTGGTATTTGTCCTGAAGATCTGGAAACTCTATCTATATGGGGAGAAGTGCATGATTTTTACAGATCATAAAATCCTGAAGTACTTCTTCACACAGAAGGAGCTGAATATGCAACAGATGAGGTGGCTGGAGATGGTGAAGGATTATGATTGTCACATTAGCTACAATCCGGGTAAGGCTAATGTGTTTGCAGACGCTCTGAGCAGGAAACATGCAGTGATAGCTCATTTATCAGGGCAGAGACAGCTGCAGGCTGAGATTCAGAGATTTGAGATTACAGTTTAAGCCAGGGGTGAAGCCCCGAATCTTGCTACTCTAACAGTACAGCCGACTCTGAGAGACGGAATCCTGACAGTGCAGAATTCTGACGAGCAGTTACATAAGTGAAGACAGAGGTACGAGGCTAAGGGCCAGAGACTGTATACAGTTGTGGACGACATAATCAAATATAGGGACGGTCTATGGGTTCCTTACAGTGATTCCCTTCGAGCAGATATTATGAGTGAGCCCACACCACCCCGTACTCTATCCATCCAGGGATTACGAAGAAGTATAAGGATCTACAGACTCTGTATTGGTGTCCGGGCATGAAGCGAGATATTCTTCGATTCATCTCCGAGTGTTTGACTTGTCAGCAGGTTAAGGCAGAGCATCAGAGACCTTCAGGAAAGTTGAGACCACTCCCTATTCCCGAGTGGAAATGGGAAAACATTACTATGGACTTCGTGACAGCGCTTCCGAGGACTACTGGAGGATTCAATGCCATCTGGGTGATTGTTGATCGTCTCACTAAATCAGCTCATTTCTTACCGATCAAGAAGACATTCACCATGACTCAGTACGCAAAGCTGTACATCAGAGAGATAGTCAGACAACATGGGATTCCAGTGTCAATCGTGTCAGACATGGATCCAAGGTTCACGTCTGCATTCTGGAAGAGTATCCATCAGGCATTAGGTACGAAGATTCTGTTCAGTACTTTTTTTCATCGTCAGATAGACGGTCAGCCAGAGAGGGTGATTCAGATTCTGGAGGACCTACTCCGAGCTTGCATGATCAACTTCTAGGGCAGCTGGGAGGTGAAGTTACGTCTTATGGAGTTGACATACCACAACAGTTATCAGGCATCGATAGATATGGCTCCGTACGAGGCTCTGTATGGGAGGAAGTGTAGATCGCCAGTTTATTGGGACGAGTTGCGAGAGTGAGCAGAGTTAGGTCTGGATAATGTCAGACAGACAACGGATGTAGTGGCCAGGATTCGGGACAAGATGAAGACAGCGTAGAGCCGTCAGAAGAGTTATGCTGATCAGAGGTGGCGAGATCTTGAGTTCACAGTAGGGGATCATGTTTTCGTGAAGGTCGTACCGATGAAGGGTGTGATGAGATTCGGGAAGAAGGGCAAGCTCAACCCTAGATTCATCAGAACATTCGAGATCCTAGAGTGAGTTGGCACACTTGCGTACAGAGTTGCATTACCGCAAAATCTAGCAGGAGTTCATAACGTGTTCCACGTCTCCATGCTACGAAAGTACATGTCAAATCCTTTGCATGTGCTTAAATATGAGCCACTTCAGCTGACACAGCACCTATCATTTGAGGAGAAACCCACTCAGATTTTGGACTGGCAGGAAAATGGGCTCCGGAACAAGGTGATCCAGATTGTCAAGGTCAAGTGGCTGAATCATTCCGAGGAGGAGGCTACCTGGGAGACCGAGACCAAGATGAGGAGTCGCTACCTGGAGTTATTCGGTACGTTCTAAAGTACGAGGACGAAATTTTGTTTAAAGGGGGAAGAGTTGTAAGGTCCATGATTTTAATTCACGTAACCGGAATGCGTCAAATCTAGGATTTTTATTTAAATTGGGTGTTTAATTTTTTTTATGCATTTTATGCATAATTCATGCATGATAGGATTTAATCCATAAAATTTTAAAAGTTCATGCATTAGGGTTTTTGATGCTTTTCGCAACTGAACGAGGAACGGAGACCGGAGAATTATCAGAAAAGTTATTTTATTACATGATTAATTTTTATTAATTATTATAAGAGGTATTAAAGGTATTTTTCAAGAAATTGGCCTTGTTCGGTATTTTTATCCGTCAGAGCATAATTTTTAACGGTACGTTAATTTTATCGAATTGGGGGACTTTTTGAGGGTTCGGCTTTTATTTTCAAAAACTTTCCAACACGAAATACTTTTCGGGAGTGTGTTTGGATTTATTGGGCCTACCTTTAAGCTTATTGGGCTTAAAACTATTTTAAAATTTTTGAATTGCAATTAATGGCTTATTAGCTAATTGTTATCCACTTATTTAATCACCTAATTAACCCTAAACCTAAACTAATCTCCCCACCAGCCGACACCCCCATTCAGACATCCATTTTCTCGATTTTCAGTGCCTCCCTCAGCTGCGAGGCTCGACCGTCGTTTGTTCTTGCATCAATCAATTCTCCGGCGCTTCTCCGTTGCTCCTTCTTCAATCTTCTTGTATAAAAGATCAGTAGGCACGCTGTGTACTCTCATTTCACATCATACTCGTCATATACCATGTGTTTTTGTGTGCCATGTATGAAGCTTTTGTAGATCTTGCATGATAGTGTATTGTTGCATTGTTTTTCTCGGTTTTTTGCATGGTTCTTGTGCAACTCACATTTTTCTGTGAACTTTGGTGTAAATGGGCTGCTGGTGAAGTGTTTTAGGATCTTTTTTGTTGAGGATTCAGGTGGTACAGTTGTTGGAGTCGCGGATGGCCGAGAGAGTGAGAGATATAGGCTGGATCGATGGTTTCTTGAAGGGTGTCAAGTAGATCAAGAGTCGGGGAGTGAAGCCGCAAGCGTTAGGGTGATTCCAGGCATTGGGCCTACCTCTGATGGGTCTGAACCATGACCTGGGAGAGCCCTAACCATGCTGGTCTGAACCCTTGAGCAGCACGAATGAACCTAGTGCAAAGGTGCTCGCGGTGGAGGTATTTCGGCTACTAGCATTTAGGCTTAGTGTGTAGGCTGCATGAGGCTGGAGTCATGGTGTCTTTGGGTCCAGAGGAGTCCTAGGATGGGCTAGGGGTATCCGAGCCATGGCTGGTCTTATAGGTGGCGGGTGAGGATCGCAATAAGGGAAGAATAATGTGCTAGGGTTTGTAGATGAGGGAGATGCGAATTTCAGCAGCCTGTTGGCCTAAGGTCCGAAGGCTTAGGAGTCGGGGTAGAGGATTTTAGGACATTTTACATGTTTATAATGTGGGTTAAAAAGTTGGGAAAAAAATTTGGTTGAGTTTTGGTTCGATTCGGGTTAAAAACGGGACCCCGATCCAAGTTTTAAAATGAATCGGTTAAATTACGATATGGGCTTGAGTTTACGTCTAAGAATGCTTTTAAATATGTTTTGGGACTTTTTAGGGAGTTTGGTAAGCTTCTGGTCAATTTTAGAGTTCCAGTGGTAAAACGAGAATTTTTGGGTTTCCAAGGACAAAATGGTTATTTTGCACCCATGGTGAGATTTTTGTCCTGGAAGTGCCCTGAGCACATTTTATCATGTTTTTAATGGTTATGCATCATGTTTATGATTTTTATGAAATTATGATAAATACGGTGTATGCTTGGTTTTAAGGAAAAGTTACGTATATGCATGTTTTTATTATGTGGTGAATATGATAAAAGTTTTTAAGAATGGGAATTTGTTGTGAGTGACGATGTACGCCCAACTCTTGGACGAAATTCCTAATCCAAACAGCCTCCTTTGCTGCAGCTGTTGCACCAATATATTCGGCCTCAGTGGTGGAATCCGCAGTACTGTCTTTCTTGGAACTCTTCCAAGAGACAGCACCACCATTGAGCATGAATATGAATCCAGAGGTTGACTTCGAGTCATCGATATCTCTTTGGAAGCTAGAGTCGGTATAGCCTTCCAATTTCAGTTCTCCACCCCCATAGACCAAGAACAACTTATTGGTCCTTCTCAAATACTTGAGGATGTCTTTCACAGCTTTCCAGTGTGGAAGACCAGGGTTGGATTGATATCTACTCACTACACTTAGTGCAAATGCCACGTCAGGACGTGTAGATATCATCCCATACATGATACTACCAATAGCCGAAGCATACGGAATGCGTGTCATCGCCGCTATCTCAGCATCAGTCTTGGGAGACATAGACTTGGATAGGGACACGCCATGACACATTGGTAGATGTCCTCTCTTGGACTCATCCATCGAGAACCGCTTCACGATGGTATCAATGTATGTGGACTGGGTGAGACCAAGCAATCTTCTTGATCTATCTCTATAGATCTGTATTCCTAATACAAAAGATGCTTCACCCAAGTCCTGCATCGAGAACTTACTTGCTAACCATATCTTAGTTGATTGCAACATTCCTACATCATTCCCAATGAGTAGAATGTCATCAACATAAAGCACAAGGAATGTCACAGCACTCCCACTGACCTTCTTGTATACACATGGTTCCTCAGGATTCTTAGTAAAACCAAACTCTTTGATTGTACTATCGAATCTGAGGTTCCAACTCCTAGATGCTTGCTTTAGACCATAAATAGATCTCTGAAGTTTGCATACCATATGCTCACTTCCGATAGATGTAAACCCTTCGGGTTGAGACATGTAAATCTCTTCCTTAATATCCCCATTAAGAAAGGCTGTCTTAACATCCATCTGCCATATCTCATAGTCATACCATGCAGCTATGGCTAGCAATATCCTTATGGACTTGAACATTGCAACTGGAGAAAAGGTTTCCTCATAGTCAACACCTTGTCTTTGAGTATACCCTTTTGCTACCAGTCGCGCCTTGAAGGTCAATACCTTCCCATCCGCCCCAAGTTTCCTCTTGTAAATCCATTTACACCCTATGGGAACAGTTCCCTCAGGTGGATCTACAAGATTCCACACTTGGTTCGAATGCATGGAATTCATCTCAGATTCCATTGCTTCAAGCCACTTGGATGAATCGGCATCAGATAACGCTTCCTTGAAGGTCCTTGGATCACATCCAAGGTTAGGCTCATCATGGCCCTCTTCAAGAAGCAGACCATACCTCATAGGTGGTCTCGAGACTCTCTCGGATCTTCTAGGAGCTTGTATCTCCTCACTTGGCTCCTCGGGTGTGGGTTCTACAACTGTGGGTGTCTCTCGAACTTCTTCGAGTTCTATCATCTCGCCTTTTCTATCTAATAGAAATTCCTTTTCCAAAAAGGTTGCATTCCTAGAAACAAACACCTTTGTTTCTTGGGGATGATAGAAATAATATCCAACTGAATTCCTTGGATATCCCACAAAGTAGCATAAAATGGATCGACTATCCAATTTATCTCCCACTGCCTGCTTCACGTAAGCAGGGCACCCCCATATTCTAAGATAAGAATATTTTGGAGGCTTACCCATCCATATCTCATATGGTGTCTTATCAACTGCCTTTGTATGGACATTGTTCAACAACAGTGCCGCTGTCTCAAGCGCATATCCCCAAAAGGATGGCGGCAACTCCGTGAACCCCATCATAGACCGAACCATGTCCATCAAAGTTCGGTTACGACGCTCCGAAACACCATTCAACTGCGGTGTAGCGGGCGGAGTCCACTGCGAGAGAATCCCATTCTCCCTAAGATACTCTTGGAACTCGGCACTCAAGTACTCACCACCTCGATCCGATCGAAGTGTCTTGATGCTTCGTCCCAACTGCTTCTCTACTTCACTTCTGAATTCTTTGAACCTTTCAAAGGCTTCAGACTTGTATTTCATCAAATACACATACCCATACCTCGAAAAGTCATCGGTAAAGGTGATGAAGTAGGCATGTCCATGCTTAGTGGTGATGCTAAGTGGACCGCACACGTCGGTATGGATCAAATCCAATAACCCTATGGCTCGCTCCACATGGCCCTTAAAGGGAATTTTGGTCATCTTTCCTTTTAGACAGGATTCACAAGTCGTGAGAGCATTAATATCAGACATATCAAACATGCCAACTCCCACTAGCTTGTTCATCCTTCTTAGGGAAATATGTCCTAATCGAGCATGCCATAATTGTGCCATATTAAGAGTATCTTGTTTGCGCTTGTTTGTTGTTGTTATTGCTTGGACATTGTTTAGTGGAATATCTTTCAATTTTAAGGTGTAGAGATCGTTTTCAAGTTCTCCAGTACCAATTAAACATTCATTCTTGTAAATGTTGCAAACACCTTTGCTAAATAAACAAGAATATCCATCTTTATCTAGCATAGAAATGGAAATAATGTTTTTCACCAACTCCGGTACAAACAAAACGTCTCTCAAAATAAACTTAAAATCATTGTTCAAAAGCAAGTAAACATCTCCTATAGCCTTGGCAGCAACCCTTGCTCCATTGCCCATCCTCAAGAAGGTCTCACCCTCTCTGAGCCTCCTACTTCTTCCCATCACCTGCAAATCATTACAGAGATGTGAGCCACAGCCGGTATCCAATACCCAAGAAGTAGAGTTAATTGAGATATTTACTTCAATATAGAACATACCTTTTCCAGAACCCTTCTGGGCAAGATATTCCCTGCAGTTACGCCTCCAATGTCCAGGCTTCTTGCAGTGATGACAGATGTCAACAGTCTTGTCAGCCTTCACTGGTGTGGCTGCCACAGCGGGACTCGGAGACTGCCTCTTCAAGGGCACGTTCTTCTTGGGACGTTGGAAAGAACGCTTCTTTCCCTTCCCAGGTGGACCGGTCTTCGTACCAGATGAAGAGCCCACAAAAAGAACCGGCTTCTCTTTCTTGATAGTGGACTCAAAAGTCACAAGCATGTTCACCAACTCCTCAAGGGTCGGCTCCATCTTGTTCATGTTGAAGTTCACCACAAAAGGATCAAACGAGCTAGGCAGCGACAAAAGCAACACGTCGGTGGTCAGCTCCGATGGCAATGCAAGATCCATGCCCACAAGCTTATCCACGAGCCCAATCAGCTTTAGGCCATGCTCATGGACCGAAGCCCCATCTCGCATGCGCAAAGTGATTAGCTCCTTGACGGTAGCATGCCTAAGAGGCCGAGTTTGCTCACCAAAGAGCTCCTTGAGGTGCAAATGAATGTCAGCAGCATTCTTTGCATCCTCGAAACGCCTCTGCAGCTCATCGTTCATAGAAGCCTGCATATAACACTTCGCCTTCAAGTCATGGTCACACCATTCCTTGTAGGTCTGCAATTCCTCGGGAGTGCAGTCAGTCGGGGCCTCAGCAGGGGGCGACTCAGTCAGTGTATATGCAATCCTTTCCGAGTTTAGGACGATTTTCAGATTTCTTAGCCAAGTGAGATAGTTAGGTCCGGTTAACACATGTTTTTCGAGAATAGCGGATAGCGGGTTGCGTATCGAAGACATTGTCAAAGTTTTGTACTGAAAAGTAAAACAGATAAATGTTAATGACTATTTTAAAATATTTAGTAAGATATAAAGTTTGGACTTTTACTTTATAAATTTTCGCTCCCACTGTTTTGACATCTTTCACTACCCTCTAGTGAAAACGGGAAACTCATTTCCTCAGTAGGTACGTAAGGTCCAATTAGCGAATTATGATCCCGAATAATATCAGCCAATCACAATTCCTAAAAGGTAGTTTCCAATTGCATCTCCATGCAACCCTTAACGTAAACTTTTGTCTCACGTTTGATTAGGACCCAATAATATGACGTCGTTCATCTTCACGTGTCAAGCCTAACCCATCGATATTGAACCTTAATGGACGGTCGCCATGAGTTCCCTCAATAATATGAGCCGAAATCATGGGAGTTCCACGTAGTTCACATCACCATGTCAATGGATGTCACAGCTTTCCGGCACCCAAGGCCCCCCCAATAATATGAGCCGAGCCCCGAGCACGGGTAGCGTTCATCATGCACCCATTGTCGATGGAAGACATGGAAATTATAAACAAATTTATAATTCCCCTTTTCGGGCTTGATATTAATTTTGAATCTTATTCAAAATGAGGGTTTTTAATTTTGAAAGGTCTCATCATTAATTTTATTTAAAAGCTCGCCATGTTTGATCGTATGTTTGCCGGATTCATGCAACTTTGTTATTATCATAATAATAACGCACATACTCATTATTTATAACATATCATGCATATATTATAAACAGTAAACAAAATAAGGATGATCAATCGCCCCAACACTAATGGCCCGTGTGAGCTAAACACGGGCCTAGGTCCAATCCTAGGGAAATGCACGGGATGCAAATGCAACTATTACATTAGCTTCCAATATTTACATGTCTTCGATCTTCATAATCATCATGGCCACCATCTTCCAATCTTGATCATCCACTATACTAATATTTACAAATAAATATCCATGGCAAATAGGGATACATCTCATGGGGTGGGAACGGGCCATAAACCAAGCCCACTTTATAAATTTGATAATTATTACAATCATTCAACACAAAATATCCTAGCATACACCTAGCAAATTGGGCTTGGGCTTTTGATCATCCTTCATGCATAATATCACATATCATACACCATCAATTAATTATCACAATAATTAATTGATCCAATATTATATATCTTGATCCAATCACTAACCGCCACGATTATAAACTAAATTAACAAAGTATACAAACACCTTTGTCTACTTTCAAATTAATTTATTTATAACCGAATTTCTTGTAAATCACCATTTACTATAAATAATTAAAGTCCAACTTAAATTATTTATTTCATGAGAAAATATTTGCAACTTTTGTAAATTTAAACTTAAGGGCCCAAAAATTCATTTTTCACCAAAAACATTTTGGCCCATTTAAAATTTCACAAATGTGTTAGCCATCCAATGGTCCAACAACTCAAGGCCCGTGACACTTTGATATTTCAAAACACATTTTGAAAACCCTAGTCGTCATCGCCGTCGCCGGAGCTCCGTCGCCGGATTCCGGCCAACATGCCAAAAATTTTTTTTTTTTTTTTTAAATATAAAGGGGCTGTTCGGGCAGCCCCTCGGGCTGCCCTTGCTTCCCGAAACGGGCAGCACTATGGGCAGCCCGAGCTGCCCGAAACGGGCAGCAACATGCTGCCCGAAACACCCCACAAAATGCCTCGGTTTTGGTTGCAAAAATTACACTCATGCGGTTAGAAATCAATCTCAATATAATATCTTGCAAATGCTACACAAAATCGTAACCATAGCTCTGATACCACTTGAAAGGGGATCGGTTACGGTGACCGGAAGCGCAACGGAAGCACAAAAATTTTGATTTTAGCATAAAATTTTCGGCCACCAACATTCTTGTGTAGCAAATACAATAAACATAAAATGACATTCATAGTGTGTTAAGAAATGTACCTATCAATCACAAGGATTGATGTATGGCTCCAACTAAGGTGTAAACACCTTAGCTCTTCAAAGGATGACTAATCTACAAGCTTCCAACCTTCAAAATTAGGCCCACCACTTGCTAGGTAAATCCCTTCTTGTTTTGCACTAGAAAAACAAGAAGATTTTTCAATGAGAAGAATATTTCTTCCTCAACACTTGAAGAAGAAAAATGAGAGAAAAACTTGGAGAGAAAAATTGAAAATTTCGGCCAAGGTGGAGAGTGGGAGGGAAGGAGTGTGTCTTAATTTTCTTGTCTTGGTTGTGAGAAAAGCAAAAACAAAAGTTGCATGCCATGCCTTGAAAACACAAAAAGTAGTCTCCCAACCTTTCACCTCCCATGCATGTATATTATATGGTTTTTAATCAAATTAAAAACCATGGACTAAATTTAATTATCTCAAACATATTTGAGACTAATTAAACATTACTTGAATTTACCCAAGTCCCACTAGTTAAATAATTATTTTAATTGAGCTCTACAAGACTCAATATGATTTAATTAATCCAACACTTGAATTAATTTAATTATTTGGACTCTACTAGGTCCACTAGTGTTTAATTAATTCAACACTTGAATTAATTTAATTTAGTCCATAATAATGTTTATGAAAATCACAATTTTCAAATACATTATTTACTTGGCCAAATTTTAATTTAGGAACACTTCCATAAATTAAAATTTACATTTCTCTCATAGAAGTCATACTTCCATTTTCTTTACGCTTATAAACTCATTTATAAGCCGTTCAACACATTGAACTATTTTACTTCTCATCGGGATCTAGAAAGCTAGTACTTGTGTGGCCCTCAATGGTTCATTGATACAACTAGCCGCGGGTTCACATCTCCATGTGATTCGGACTAAACATGTCCTTATTCGAGCATACCCCAATTGCTCCATTCTTACTTATCAACTCCTTGATAATAAGAACGTCAGAACTCAAGTCTGATAGTACCCAACCAATCATGTTAAACGTCTAGCAGCATCGCTTACATGATTCCCTAGGTATCAAATGATAGTGCCTGCAAGAACCATTCAATTATGGTTAGCGTACAGTACGGTCCCTTCATCTCATATATCCCGACCGATTCGACAACCATTGGTTTATCGAGAGTTGTCAATGAATCGATACTATGTGTCATGTCGTAGTTGCATCGATGGTGTAATCTATGAAACCCCTTTCATAATTACCACCAACACTCTGATCAGAGATCTCATACTACATACACATAGGATATCCATACCCGAAGTTAAGCGGTGAATCTCCGACTACAATACATCGACTCTTATATGTTTCGACAGAACACCCAACCTTGCCACCTGATGACCCCAGGAGAGTCGGTAAACAAGTCAAAGTGCAACGCTAGCATATAGAGTCTCAATGTTGTCCCGGGTCATAAAGACTAATGGTGTACAACCATAAACTAGGACGTTTCAACTCGATAAGTGAGAACCCCTTGGAAAGTCCTTTATTGAGGGTTGTTCAATGCACTCTACCAGGAGCACCTATCTGCATGCTCGGACATCACAATGTCCCATACCAAGGAAACTTGGTACTCATATCGCAGATACTAGTCTCAAACTCGAGCAGCCTATATCCTTCTTAGCGGCGGCTGAATCGACTAGGAACTGTTTAGAATTTACAGTATTTCAAATATGAGTTTCATGATACTCATCATATGAGTATCTCATATTCTTTCTTCTATTTGTATATTCAAGGACTTTATCTATGATACTAGCATGGGTATGCAAATAAAGATGTGCCAAAACAATAATTTCAAATATAATTAAAATAAAGATTTTTTATACATAGAGTTTCATTGTGAACACTCAGCCAACATTTGGCTCGACGGGCACCTGCTCTAACAATCTCCCACTTGCACTAGAGCCAACTACCCATATGCTTCAGACCGATCGATTCGCGATGCTTCTCAAATAATGGTCTAGGTAAAGGCTTAGTTAGTGGATCAGCAACATTATCTGCGGAGCCGACTTTGTCAATCGACACTTCTCCTCTTTCTACAATCTCTCGTAGGATGTGGTACTTTCTCAATACGTGTTTGGATTTCTGATGAAACCTTGGCTCCTTTGCTTGAGCTATAGCTCCCGTGTTGTCACAAAACACCGGGATAGGAGCAACTCCATTAGGAATGACGCCCAACACTTGGACGAAATTCCTTATCCAAACAGCCTCCTTTGCTGCAGCTGATGCAGAAATGTATTCGGCCTCAGTGGTGGAATCCGCAGTACTATCTTGCTTGGAACTCTTCCAAGAGATAGCAGCACCATTGAGCATGGATACAAACCAAAGGTTGACTTCGAGTCATCGATATCTCTTTGGAAGTTAGAGTCGGTATAGCCTTCCGATTTCAGTTCTCCACCCTCATAGACCAAGAACAACTTGTTATTCCTTCTCAAATACTTGAGGATGTCTTTCACAGCTTTCTAGTGTGGAAGACCAGGGTTCGATTGACATCTACTCACTACACTTGGTGCAAAATCCACGTCAGGACGTGTTGATATCATGCCATACATGATGCTACAAATTGCAGATGCATAAGGAATGCTTGTCATCGCCGCTATTTTAGTTGATTGCAACATCCATACATCATTATCAATAAATAGAATGTCATCAACATAAAGTATTAGGAATCTCAGAGCACTGTTACTAACATTCTTATACACACAGGATTCCTCAGGTGTAACGCCCCAGATTCAACGACTGTCCTCACTCTACCAAAACGAGTCTTTCCAGCGTGCTTATGTCCTCACTCACACACACCCCAGGAAACATCCCAGGAGGTCACCCATCCCAGAATTGCCCCAAGTCAAGCATGCTTAACTTTGGAGGTTTTATGTGATGAGCTACCGAAAAGAAGATGCACCTTCGTGGTATGAGTAGTACATATCAAATCTTTTAAGCCCTCTTCAACTGTACAGTCCATTACATTGAACAGTCTCGGAATCCCTCTCCTTCCGGAGTAAGATCGGTTCATTCATGTTCCCTCCGCCTAGAAGCCTGCTAGGACCCGCTCATTGTCCGTGCAACCTCATGGCACCGGCGATCACCCCCCGCCCTCTTCGGCCCTGGGCCTCACATGTTGTAGAACCCGTTAAATCAGATTACGTATAAGGCATGCATAATTATTATTATTATTTAAATTAAAATGATTTTTAAGCATGAGGATTTAAATTCATTCTTTTAAAAATGGTAGAGTTTATATGATATATTTTACGCAGTATTTTATTTTTATCTTTTCAGTTAAGTAAGTGAGGTCGGACTGGAGTTGGAGTATTAAGATAAAATTTAATGATAAGAAAATATTCCTAGAATTTATTCAAGATAAAGGATAATTTATTTTAATGTAAAAGAATGTTTAAGAATTAAATTAATTAATTAGAGATAAGTAGTAAATAAATTCTTTTATGTCCAATAATTTAATTAAAAGCCTAGATTAAAATATGTGACCAATTGAGATAAGTTAATATAGGCTTATTTTATATAAGAAATTGTAACTTAATATTTTTGTAAATTTATTTTAAGAATTAGCCATGCATGCAAGATAGTGTCTATCCCAAATTAAATTATTAATTCACTAAAATACATAATTAATGTTTAAAACTTTAAGGAGATTGAAATTCATAATTTAAGCAAAATTTTCCTCCATTTATTTAAGAAATTCACCTTTAAGGATTTGGATTAAGTTTGACAACTCATTTTCTTTGATTCTATTCCCTATCCATTCTTGGTAGATAATCCCCTCACTTTAAATAACCAATAATTAATAATTAAACAATTTTACTACCCCATTTTGAAAGAAGAAATCGGCCATCATCTCTCCCTAAATCTCCCTCAATCAAATAATATCACACCTCATTCCATATGTCACAAGCAACTAGGATAGAAAGGTTTTATAATTGCCATTCAATTCACATTTAATTAGTAGACTTCCCCATTCATTTCCTAGCCATCCTCTCCACCCTCCATTCGAATTTCAGAGTTAAAAAAAAACTTCAGAAATTCGTGTGAAGCAACAAGGAAAAACAAGAGAGAAAAGTAGAAAAGAAAAGGAACTCCGTCTCCTCCGCGTCGTATTTGTCGTATCGGTTTGTTTTATTCAAAACAAAATTTCGAGGCATGTTTATATCTTTCTTTTCTCTTCAATCAATTCCTATAAATACTTTAAAACATTATATGTTCATAATTCATGGAGCAAGAACCGAAATGTTGACAGCAACTTACGAAAATTCTGCACAGATATTTTTCGGCTCTCACTTGTGCTTCACGGGTTGGATTGCTCTTGTGATTTCAGGGGTTGGCTCGGTTCCAGGCGTGCAAGGCTACCTCTAGGCATGTACTAGGGTGTATTGGAGTCATGTTGGTCCATTAGTTCAAGCCTCATGCACTCAGGAATCAAGGCATGACAGCAACTCCCCATAGTTGTGAGTTTGAGTCTCGAAATTTCATTTTGTTTGTTTAAGGTGAGGTTCGAACCTTGGTTTGCATTCGGCCCTGTAACCATGGTTTGCACCCTTCCTTATCATGTCTAGGACGTGACCAAGATGACCTTTCATGTCTTGGTTCATGGTCCCATCGGTTTTTAAAACAAACAACACAAGTCCCCGGTTCTTCAATTTTCTGATTTTTTTGTTGGTGAGTTGGTTTTGAATTTATGGGGTTGGGTGGAGCTTGGTTGGCTTCTAGCCCTTAGCCACGGTTCACACATACCTCATGATGTCTAGATCAAGCCATGGTCAATCATATGGCCACTGGAATGATATATGACAACAAAATGAAGCAACACCCTTCACGGTACAACATGGTGTTCTCGGGTGGAACTTCGGATTGTCGTAGGTGTTTGTTTGGATAATGGTTGGCCTAGGGCCCTTAGCCATGGTTCAAACCATACCTTATGATGTTGGAAAGAGGCTCTGGTTGGAGGTTTAAGCCCCAATGACCATTATCCTTGTAATCGAAGCGAAGCAAGCATAGTTGCTGCCACTGGAATTTTACAGCAGCTTTGTTGTGGTTCAGAGGTCACGTACGAGTTCTCCGTTGGCTTTTAGCCTATGGCCTTAGACTGGACAGTATCTCATTGAGTTAGGAAGGCCATTTTTTTGGCCGTTTGTGATTTGGTTTAGTTTAGAAGTCGTACGAGAATTTACGGTGCAATGTGCCAAAGTGACTCTCGAAAGAGTGTTTCATGATTTTTTCCTCCATGCACAATTTTCGTGTATTACAGCCCTTGGTATTTATTTTCTATCATTTTAGGTGTATTTTAACCATGATTAAATGATGGTTTGATGTTGGTTCGGGTTGGTACGGAGTCATGGTTAGATACTAAGTTGTTGGGCGTAATTGTCTCGTTTTTAGTTCGATTATGAAGTGTTGGTCAAGTTAAGTTTATTTGCCTGTGGCTTATGTTAGAATTAGGTCGCAGCGAGCCTGGGAACGATCCAACCTAATTGTTAAAATAAAACATGATTTTAATTATATTACGTGCATAAAATATAAAATGTTTATTTTTGAGATATATCTGATATGTTCTGTGTCCACCTCACGCTTATGGGATTCATCTTATGGGATTATTGCTTGATCCGGTGACTTACGACCGGTTTATGTTTATGTATGGGTACGGATATCCAGTCCAAGGGCTGTGATGATCTCTACCGCCCAGTATACTGTGGTTTAGTCTGATCAGACGATTCATGTTACGTTATGGGCCACTTGCGTAGAACATTATCTCTATAGAAAATTATGATATTCTATTTTAAGACATGGCTCCATCGAGCAAATCTTTTACGTACGATTTTCAGTTATGCACGTATTTATAATTACTCATGACACAATATTCATGTTACGCTTTAGGATATGATATTTCTACGTTGCATGCGATTTTATGATATATTTACTTGTTATCCACGATATATGCATGCTGAGTCCTTAGACTCACTAGACTTGATTGTTGTAGGTACTGATGAGGATGGGACTGAGGGCGGGGACTGGTGAACTTGCTTGGGTCGGCAGTAGTAGGAACCCGAGGACTTCATGCTTCAGTTCATTTACCTTTTTATGCTAAAAACACATTTTATCGCGATGAATTATTTTAAGTTGTTGTTTTGAAACAGATATTCACTTCCGCTGCTATTTTCACATTAAACCTTTTTATTAGTATATTTTATGAATGAGGCATGCTATTGAAAAATTTTAAATAATTCCGCAAATTTGCAAATACGAAATACGGGCCTTTACAGCTGGTATCAGAGCCTATGTTCTTGTAAAGGGTTGTTCTACTACTGACATCGAGAAGCTTACGAAGTCACGTCTTTGGTCTGAAAGTTTTAAGTTTACGCATTTCGTTTAAAGCATGAAATATTTTAACAGCATGTTTTTATGAAATATTTTATGTTCAGATTATAATTATGCAGTATTTTTTTTCAAATTTAAAGAAATGATGGAATTATGCATGTTGGTTACGTATGGGTTGTATGTATGGAACAGTATGCCTCCTAGACGAATTCTTGAGCGCGTGAGAGACGATGAGCCTCGTCGCGAGGACGGGGAGGATCGTAGGCAGGAGAGAGATTTACCACCACCCCCTCCAATGGACATGAATGCCCAGATGCTAGCTGGGATGACTAGATTCTTCGCACAGTTTGCGGGGAACAATGCTGTGACGGCTAGGCAGACGGGGCCTGAGGCTACCTATGAGCGGTTCATGAAGATGAGACCAAAAGAGTTCTCAGGGATAACCAATCCAATGATTGCCGAGGGCTGTATTAAGTCCCTCGAGGTTATCTTCGAGTTCATGGAGCTTCGAGACGAAGATAGGGTTCGTTGTGCAACCTATCTATTTGGAGGAGACGCCCGTTTATGGTGGGAAGGAGCATCTGTAGCCTTGAACTTGGCTACTCTGAGCTGGACACGCTTCACAGAGGTATTCTACTCTAAATATTTTGTTAACGAGGTGCGTTCCAGGTTGACCAAGGAGTTCATGACCCTGAGGCAGGGAGATATGACTGTTACGGAGTTTATCCGTGAGTTTGAGAGGGGTTGCCATTTCATGCCCCTGATCGCGAATGATGCTGGAGCCAAACTGAGGCATTTTCTAGATGGTCTGCGGCCGATCTTGCACCGTGATGTTAGGGTTGCTAGCCCTACTACTTATGATGCCGCCGTCTCCAGAGCTCTAGCTACAGAGCATGATCAGCATGACATAGAGAGAGACCGCTAGGGCAAGCGACCAGTCCAGATACCTCACCGCCCTCCTCAGCAGCAGCATCAGAATAAGAGGCCTTTCCACAGCCCACCTAGGAACAGAGGACAACAGCAGCAGCAGGGACGGGCACTCCCTAGGGCCGTTGAGCACCCAGTCTGTGCAAAGTTGTCGCGTTGTCACGCCGGAGTTTGTATGTACGGTTCAGGGAATTGCTACCAGTGTGGTAGTCTGGACCACCTAATGAAGAATTGCCCTCAGGGGAGTCTGCCTACTCAAGGCAGAGTTTTTGCTCCCCATGCATCGGAGATGAACCCGGAGACCATGCTCATGACAGGTATCTTAAAGCTTTAAGTTTGTATTTGAATTTCGATGTTTTGGGAGTCTGGGTTAAGATTTTGAACTTAGAATTGCGATAGGATTGCATGCTCTAATCAGTGTTCTGTTGGGAATTTAGGTTAGTAGAACTTTGACCTTCTCCTGTCTATAAGTTAACTCTTGTAATTATTGGGTGCAACTTGATGTTCCAACCTTTTAGGGAGAATTTTTATAGCTGGCTCAGCTACGAAAGCCTTGATAGATTCAGGGGCTACTCATTCGTTCATTTCAGAGGTTTTTACGAACTTCCTCAAGGTCAAAACCATTGGGCTAGATATAGCCTATTCGGTAGTATTGCCTTCTGGAGAGGAGATGACAGCTACTAATGTGATCCGAGATGTAGACCTCGAACTTCATGGCAATCTTTTTTATGCGGATCTGATCGTACTGCCGATGCCAGAGTTTGAAATCATTCTGGGTATGGACTGGCTATTAAGGAACAGAGTTTTGATCAAATTTCAGCGGAGATATGTTCTAGTCCGACCGCCTGGGATGGAGCAGTTCTTATTCAAACCAGACAGTTACTTTCCTTTACCGCTCATTATACCTTGTGTCCAGGCTAGGAAGCTCATGTGTAGAGGGTGTCGGGCGTTCTTAGCGACTTTTGCATCTATTCCCGAGGCACCCAGTCAGTCAGCCTCCGATGTCCCAATTGTTAGGGATTTTCTAGACGTGTTTCCTGATGACGTCTCTGGTATGCCACCCGAGCTAGAGGTGGAGTTTTATATTGAGCTTATGCCAGGTACGGTACCGATCTCGAAAGCACCATATCGATTCGCACCGACAGAGATGGCAGAACTGAAGAAGCAGATCCAGGAACTTCTTGACAAGGAGATCATTCGCCAGAGTTTTTCGCCATGGGGCGAGCCAGTCTTGTTTGTGAAGAAGAAGGATGGATCGATGAGGCTCTGTATTGATTACCGGGAGTTGAACAGGGTTACAGTGAAGAACAAGTACCCACTTCTGCGGATTGAAGATTTCTTTGATAAGTTACAGGGAGCTTCAGTATTCTCAAAGATCGATCTCCATTCTGATTATCACCAGTTGAGGGTGAAAGAAGCTGATGTTCTCAAGACTGCATTAAGGACTCGTTATGGCCACTTCGAGTTCCTTGTGATGCCGTTCGGTTTGACGAATGAGCCAGCGCTCTTCATGGATCTCATGAATCGCGTATTTCAGCCGTATCTTGACCAGTTCGTGATAGTATTCATAGACGACATTCTCGTCTACTCGAAGAATCACGAGGAGCACAGCAGACATCTGACCGCAGTTCTGAAAACCCTACAGAAGCATAAGTTATTTACGAAGTTCAGTAAATGCGAATTCTGGTTAGAGAAGGTGGTGTTCTTAGGCCACGTCGTTTCTAGCAGCGTTATTGAGGTTGACCCAGCGAAAGTTGCAGCAGTCAGAGATTGGGTTTTGCCGCAGAATGCATCTGAGATCCGTAGTTTTCTTGGGCTAGGAGGATATTACCTAAAGTTTATTCAGGGATTCTCCTCTATCGCAGTTCCATTCATGTCATTGACAAAGAAGAATGTTAAATTTGTGTGGAGCGATGAGTGTCAGAAGAGCTTCGATACTTTGAAGCAAGCTCTTATTTCAGCGCCAGTGTTGGCCATGCCGTCAGGGCCCCGCGAGTTTGTTTTGTATACCGATGCTTCAAAGCTCGGTTTAGGTGCAGTGTTGATGCAGCATGGGAAGGTGATAGCGTATGCTTCTCGACAGTTGAAAATCCATGAGAAGAACTACCCTACACACGATATAGAGTTGGCAGCCGTGGTATTTGCCTTGAAGATTTCGAGGCATGATTGTACGGGGAGAAGTGCCAGATCTTTACCGGCCATGAGAGCCTCAAGTACATCTTTACGCAGAAAGAGTTGAATATGCGTCAGAGGCGTTGGTTGGAGCTAGTGAAGGACTATGACTGTGACATTAGCTACCACCCGGGTAAAGCTAATGTAGTTGCAGATGCATTGAGCAGGAAAGTCGCAGTGATGGCTCACTTGACGATTTCGAGACCTCTTCAGTTTGAGATGCAGAGGTTTGATCTAGAGACATATCCTTGAGGTAGAGTTCCCCGTCTATCTACTTTGACGTTTCAGTCTTCTCTTCTAGACCGTATTCGGAGTGGTCAGTCAACAGATGAGCAGTTGGCAAAGTGGAAGCAGAGAGATGATGCAAAGGGCAGTATCTTGTATACAGTTAGCGACGGTATTGTGAGATATCGAGACAAAATGTGGGTTCCTAGCAGTGATTCTATTCGAGCAGATATTTTATCAGAAGCCCACATGTCGCCGTACTCTATTCACCCTGGGAGTATGAAGATGTACAAAGACCTGCAGTTATTATATTGGTGGCCCGGAATAAAGAAGGATATTAGACGTTTTGTATCCGAGTGTTTGACTTGTCAGCTAGTGAAAGCGGAGCTTCAGAGACCAGCAGGTATGCTCAATCCTCTTCCTATTCCCGAGTGGAAGTGGGAGAATGTTACCGTGGACTTCGTAGTCGGTTTGCCGAAGTCAGCCAGAGGATTAAATTCTATCTAGGTGATTGTTGATTGTTTTACCAAATCAGCTCACTTATTGCCTATTACGACTTTCACCATGATTCAGTATGCAGAGTTGTATATCTTGGAGATAGTCCGACTCCATGGTATTCTAGTTTATATCGTGTCTGACCGAGATCCTAGATTCACTTCCTCATTTTGGAAGAGTTTGTATTCGACTATGGGTACGAAGTTGTTTAGCACAGCTTTCCACCCTCAGACAGATGGGCAGTTAGAGAAAGTTATCCAGATTTTGGAGGATCTTCTCCGCGCTTGTGTTATTGATTTCTCAAGGAGTTGGGAGTCGAAGTTGCCGGTGGTAGATTTCACCTATAACAACAGTTTTCAGTCGTCTATAGGTATGGCTCCGTATGAAGCACTGTATGGTCGCAAGTGCAGATCGCCTATTCACTGGGATGAAATAGGGGAGAGATCAAAATTGGGTCCAGAGATCATTCAGCAGACCGCCGATGTAGTAGTCAAGATCCGTGATAGGATGAAGACCGCGCAGAATCGACAGAAGAGTTATGCAGATCAGAGGAGGAGAGATCTAGAGTTTGCCGTCGACGACCATGTTTTCCTTAAGGTAGCACCTATGAAAGGTGTCATGCGGTTCGGGAAGAAAGGAAAGCTCCGAGATTTATCGGACCATTTGAGATTCTCTACAGGGTTGGGACGCTAGTTTATCGTGTTGCTCTTCCGTCGAATCTGACCGGAGTACACAATGTGTTCCACGTCTCTATGCCGAGGAAGTATATGGCAAATCCTTTGCATGTCTTGAACTTTGAGCCGTTGCAGCTTACTCCGAACCTGTCTTATGAAGAAAGACCAGTGCAGATCTTAGACAGACAGGAGAAAAAGCTTCGGAACAAGCTGGTTGAGCTAGTGAAAGTCAAATGGCTTAATAAGTCGGAGGAGGAAGCTACGTGGGAATCTGAACCAGAGATGAAGAGTTACCCCGAGTTATTCGTTGAGTTTTAATTTCGAGTACTAAATTTTTTTTAAGGGGGGGAGAGTTGTAGAACCCGTTAAATCAGACTACTATAAGCCATGCATAATTACTATTATTTAAATTACAATGATTTTTAAGCATGAGGGTTTAAATTCATTCTTTAAAAATTGGTTGAGTTATTATTATTTATTTTACGCAGTATTTTAGTTTTATCTTTTCAATTAAGTAAGTGAGGTCGGACTGGAGTTGGAGTATTAAGATATAATTTAATGATAAGAAAATATTCCTAGAATTTATTCAAGATAAAGGATAATTTATTTTAATGTAAAAGAATGTTTAAGAATTAAATTAATTAATTAGAGATAAGTAGTAAATAAATTCTTTTATGTCCAATAATTTAATTAAAAGCCTAGATTAAAATATGTGATCAATTGAGATAAGTTAATATACACTTATTTTATTTAAAAAATTGTAACTTAACATTTTAGTAAATTTATTTTAAGAATTAGCCATGCATGCAATATAATGTCTATCCCAAATTAAATTATTAATTCACTAAATATATAATTAATGTTTAAAACTTTAAGGAGATTGAAATTCATAATTTAAGCAATATTTTCCTCCATTTATTTAAGAAATTTTTGGCCACCCTTAAGGATTTGGATTTAGTTTGACAACTCATTTTCTTTGATTCTTTTCCCTATTCATTCTTGGTAGATAATCCATCACATTTAATCACCAATAATTAATANATTTTTCCTATCCATTCTTGGTAGATAATCCATCACATTTAATCACCAATAATTAATAAATAAGCAATTTTTCTACCACATTTTGAAAGAAGAAATCGGCCATCATCTCCCCCTAAATCTCCCTCAATCAAATAATATCACACCTCGTTCCATATCTCACAAGCAACTAGGATAGAAAGGTTTTATAATTGCCATTCAATTCCCATTTAATTAGTAGACTTCCTCAATCATTTCCTAGCCATCCTCTCCACCCTCCATCCGAAAATTTCAGAGTTAAAAAAAAAAAACTTCAGAAAATCATGTGAAGCAACAAGGAAAAACAAGAGAGAAAAGTAGAAAAGAAAAGGAACTCCGTCTCCTCCACGCCGTATTTGTCGTATCGTTTTGTTTTATTCAAAACAAAATTTCCAGGCATGTTTATATCTTTCTTTTCTATTAAATCAAGTCCTATAAATACTTTAAAATATAATATGTTCATAATTCATGGAGCAAAAACCGAAATGTTTACAGAAACTTACGAAAATTCTGCACAGATATTTATCGGCTCTCACATGTGCTTCACGGGTTGGATTGTTTTTGTGATTTCAGGGGTTTGCTCGATTCTAGGCGTGCAAGGCTGCCTCTAGGCATGTACTAGGGTGTATTGGAGTCATGTTTGTCCATTAGTTCAAGTCCCATGCACTCAGGAATCAAGGCTTGACAGCAACTCCCCATAGTTGCGAGTTTGAGTCTCGAAATTTCATTTTTTTAAGGTGAGGTTCGAACCTTGGTTGGCATTCGAGCCTGTAACCATGGTTTGAACCCTTCCTTATCATGTCTAGGACGTGAACAAGATGACCTTGCATGGCTTGGTTCATGGTCCCATCGGTTTTTAAAACAAACAACACAAGTCCCTCGGTTCTTCGATTTTCTGATTTTTTTGTTGGTGAGTCGGTTTTGAATTTATGGGGTTGGGTGGATCTTGGTTGGCTTCTAGCCCTTAGCCACTGTTCACACAATACCTCATGATGTGTAGATCAAGCCATGGTCAATCATATGGCCACTGGAATGACATATGTCAACAAAATAAAGCAACACCTTCCACGGTACAGCATGGTGGTCTCAGGTGGAACTTCGGAATGTCGTAGGTGTTTGTTTGGATTATGGTTGGCCTAGGGCCCTTAGCCATGGTTCAAACCATACCATAGGATGTTGGGAAGAGGTTCTGGTCAGTGGTTCAAGCCCCAATGACCATTACCCTTGTAATCAAAGCTAAGCAAGCACAGTTGCTGTCGCTGGAATTTTACAGCAGCATTGCTGCGGTTCAGAGGTCAAGTACGAGTTCTCCATTGGCTTTTAGCATATGGACTTGGACTGGACAGTACCTAATTGAGTTAGGAAGGCCATTTTTTTGGCCGTTTGTGATTTGGTTAAGTTTAGAAGTCGTACGATAATTTACTGTGCAATGTGCCAAAGTGACTCTCGAAAGAGCGTTTCATGATTTTGGCCTCCATACACAATTTTCGTGTATTACAGCCCTTGGTATTTATTTTCTATCATTTTAGGTGTATTTTAATCATGACTAAATGATGGTTTGATGTTGGTTCGGGTTGGTACGGAGTTATGGTTTGATACTAAGTTGTTGGGCGTAATTGTCTCGTTTTTAGTTCGATTATGAAGTGTTGGTCAAGTTAAGTTTATTTGCATGTGTCTTATGTTATAATTAGGTTACAGCGAGCCTGGGAACGATCCAACCCAATTGGTAAAATAAAACAGGATTTTAATTATATTACGTGCATAAAATATAAAATGTTTATTTTTGAGATATATGTGATATGTATTGTGGCCACCTCACGCTTATGGGATTCAGCTTATGGGATTATTGCTTCATCCGGTGACTTACGACCAGTTTATGTTTATGTATGGGTACGGATATCCAGTCCAAGGGCTTTGATGATCTCTACCGGCCAGTATACTGTGGTTTAGTCTGATCAGACGATTCATGTTACGTTATGGGCCATTTGCGTAGAACATTATCTCTACAGAAAATTATGATATGCTATTTTATGACAGGGCTCCATCGAGCAAATCTTTTATGTACGATTTTCAGTTATGCACGTATTTATAATTACTCATGACACAATTTTCACGTTCGCTTTACGATATGATATTTCTACGTTGCATGCGATTTTATGATATATTTACTTGTTATATACGATATATGCATGCTAAGTCTTTAGACTCACTAGACTTCATTGTTGTAGGTACTGATGAGGTCGGGACTGAGGGCGGGGACAAGTCAGCTAGCTTGGGTCGGCAGTAGTAGGAACCCGAGAACCTCATGCTTCAGTTCATTTACCTTTTATGCTAAAAACACATTTTATCGCGATGAATTATTTTAACTTGTTTTGAAACAGATATTCACTTCCGCTGCTATTTTGACATTAAAACTTTTTATTAGTATATTTTATGAATGAGGCATGTTATTTACTTTTAAAGAAAAATTTTAAATAATTCCGCAAATTTTTAAATACGAAATACGGGCCTTTACATCAGGATTCTTAGTAAAACAAAACTCTTTAATTGTACTGTCGAATCTAAGGTTCCAACTCCTAGATGTCTGAATTAGACCATAAATAGATCTCTGAAGTTTTCATACCATATGCTCACTTTCGATAGCTGTAAACCCATCAGGTTGAGACATGTAAATCTCTTCCTTAATATCCCTATTAAGAAAGGTTGTCTTGACATCCATCTGTCATATCTTATAGTCATACCATGTAGCTATGGCTAGCAATATCCTTATAGACTTGAACATTGCCACTGGAGAAAAAGTTTCCTCAAAGTCAACTCCTTGTCTTTGAGTATATCATTTTGCTACCAATCGCGTCTTTAAGGTCAATACCTTCCCATCCGCCCCAAGTTTCCTCTTGTAAGTCAATTTACACCCTATGGGAACAGTTCCCTCAGGTGTATCCACCAGATTCCACACTTGGTTTGAATGTATGGAATTCATCTCAGATTCCATTGCTACAAGCCATTTGGATGAATCAGCATCAGATAACGCTTCCTTGAAGGTCCTTGGATCATATCCATGGTTAGGCTCATCATGGCCCTCTTCAAGAAGCAGACAATACCTCATAGGTCGTCTCGAGACTCTCTCGAATCTTCTAGGAGCTTGTATCTCTTCTCTTGGCTCTTGGGGTGTGGGTTCTACAATTGTGGGTGTCTTTTAAACTTCTTCGAGTTCTATCATCTCCCCTTTTCTATTCAATAGAAATTATTTTTCCAAAAATGTTGCATTCCTAGAAACAAACACCATCGTTTCTTGGGGATGATAGAAATAATATCCAACTGAATTCCTTGGATATCCTACAAAGTAACATAAAATGGATCGACTATCTAATTTATCTCCCACTGCGTTCTTCACATAAGCAGGGCATCCCTATATTCTAAGATAAGAATATTTGGGAGGCTTATCTGTCCATATCTCATATGGTGTCTTATCAACTGCATTTGAATGGACATTGTTCAACAACAGTGCCACTGTCTCAAGCGCATATCCCCAAAAAGATGGCGGCAACTCTGTGAACCCCATCAAAGACCGAACCATGTCTATCAAATTCCGGTTACGACGCTCTGAAACACCATTCAACTGTGGTGTAGCAGGAGAAGTCTACTGCGAGAGAATCCCATTCTCCCTAAGATACTCTTGGAACTCGGCACTCAAGTACTCACCACCTCGATCCGATCAAAGAGATTTGATGCTTCGTCCCAATTGTTTCTCTACTTCACTTCTTAATTCTTTGAACCTTCCTAATGCTTCAGATTTGTATTTCATCAAATACACATACCCATACCTCGCAAAGTCATCGGTAAAGGTGATGAAGTAGTCATGTCCATGCTTAGTGGTGATGCTAAGCGGACCGCACACATCGGTATGGATCAAATCCAATAACCCTTTGGCTCACTCCACATGGCCCTTGAAGGGAATTTTGGTCATCTTTCCTTTTAGACAGGATTCAAAAGTTGTGAGAGAATTAATATCGGTAGCTTGTTCATCCTTCTTAGGGAAATATGTCCTAATCGAGCATGCCATAATTGTGTCGTATTAAGAGCTATAGATATCGTTTTCAAGTTCTCTAGTACCAATTAAACATTCATTCTTTTAAATATTGCAAACACCTTTGCTAAATAAACAAGAATATCCATCTTTATCAAGCATAGAAATGTAAACAATGTTTTTCACAAAATCTGGTACAAACAAAACATCTCTTAAAATTAACTTAAAATCATTGTTCAATGACAAGTAAACATATCCCACGGCCTTCGCAGCAACTCTTGCTCCATTGCCCATTAACAAGAAGGTCTCACTTTCCCCGAGCCTTCTATTTCTTCCCATCACCTGTAAATCATTACAGATATGTGAGCCACAGCCGGTATCCAATACCCAAGAAGTAGAGTTAATTGAAATGTTTACTTCAATATAGAACATACCGTTTCCAGAACCTTTCTGGGCAAGATATTCTCTGCAGTTACGCCTCCAATGTCCAGGCTTCTTGCAGTGATGAAAGATGTCAACAGTCTTGTCAACCTTAACTGGTCTGGCTGCCACAACGAGATTCGGAGCTTTTCTCTTCAAGGACACATTCTTCTTGAGATGTTGGAAAGAACACTTCTTTCCCTTCCCATGTGGACCAGTCTTCACACTTGATGAAGAACCCACATAAAGAACCGACTTCTCTGTCTTGATGGTGGCTTCAAAGGTAACAAGAATATTCACCAACTCCTCAAGGGTAGGCTCCAGCTTGTTCATGTTGAAATTCACCACAAAAGGATCAAATTAGCTAGGCAGCGACAAGGGCAACACGTCAGTGGTCAAATCCGAAGGCAACATAAGATCCATGCCAACGAGTGTCCGCGAGCCCAATCATCTTCCGGCCATGCTCATGGACCGAGGCCCCGTCTCGCATGCGCAAAGTGATCAGCTCCTTGATGGTAGCATGCCTAAGAGAGCGAGTCTGCTCACCAAAGAGCTCCTTGAGATGCAAATGAATGTCAGCAGCACTCTTTGCATCCTCAAAACGCCTTTGCAGCTCATCATTCATAGAAGCCTGAATATAACACTTGGCTTTCAAGTCATGGTCACACCATTCCTTGTAAGTCTGCAATTCCTCAAGAGTGCAATCAGTCGGAGCCTCAACAGAGGGCGACTCAGTCAGTGTATATGCTATCCTTTCCGAATTAAAGACGATTTTCAGATTTCGTAGACAATTGAGGTAATTAGGTCCAGTTAAAACATGTTTTTCGAGTATTGCAGATAATGAATTGCGAATCGAAGACATTGTCAAATTTGTACTGAAAAGTAAAAAAGATAAATGTTATTGACTATTTTAAAATATATTGTAAGATATAAAGTATGGTCTTTTACTTTATAAATATTTACTTCCACTGTTTTGACATCTTTCATTACCTTCTAGTGAAAACGGGAAACTCCTTTGCTCAGTAGGTAGTTAAGGTCCAATTAGCGAACTATGATCCAGAATAATATTAGCCAATCATAATTCCTAAAAGATAGCTTCCAATTGCATCTCCATCCAACCCTCTACGTAAACTTTTGTCTCACGTTTGATTAGGACCCAATAATATGACGTCATTCATCTTTACGTGTCAAGCCTTACCCATCGCTGTTGAACCTTAATGGACGGTCGCCATGAGTTCCCTCAATAATATGAGCTGAAATAATGGGAGTTCCACGTAGTTCACATCACCATGTCAATGGATGTCACAGCTTTCCGGTGTCCAGGGCCCCCCAAATAATATGAGTCGAGCCCCGAACACGGGTAGCGTTCATCATGCCCCCATTGTCGATGGAAGACATGAAAATTATAAACACATTTATAATTCCCCTTTTCGGGCTTGATATTAATTTTGAATCTTATTCAAAATGAGGTTTTTTAATTTTTGAAAGGTCTCATCATTAATTTTATTTAAAAGCTCGCCATGTTTGATCATATGTTTGCCGGATTAATGTAAATTTGTTATTATTATAATAATAACGCACATACTCATTATTTATAACGTATCATGCATATATTATAAACAGCAAAGTAAACAAGGATGATCAATCGTCCCAACACTAATGGCCGGTGTGAGCTAAGCACGGGCCTAGGTCCAATCCTAGGGAAATGCATGGGATGCAAATGCAACTATTACATAAGCTTCCATTATTTACATGTTTTCAATCTTCATAATCATAAAGGCCACCATCTTCCAATCTTGATCTTCCACTATACTAATATTTACAATTAAATATCCATGACAAATAGAAATACATCTCATGGGGTGGGATCAGGCCATAAACCAAGCCCATTTTATAAGTTATTAATTATTACAATCATTCAACACAAAATATCCTAGTATACACCTAGAAAATTGGGCTTGGGCTTTTGATCATCCTTTATGCATAATATCACATATCATACACCATCAATTAATTATCACAATAATCAATTGATCTAATATTATGTATCTTGATCTAATCACTAACCGCCACGAATATTAACTTAATTAACAAAGTATACAAACACATTTGTCTACTTTCTAATTAATTTATTTATAACCGAATTTCTTACAAATCACCATTTACTATAAATAATTAAAGTCCAACTTCAATTATTTATTTCCTGAGAAAATATTTACAACTTTTGTTAATTTAAACCTAAGCGCCCAAAAAATCATTTTTCACCAAAAACATTTTGGCCCATTTGAATTTCACAAAATATGTTAGCCGTCTAATGGCCCAAAAATTTCAAGGCCCATGACATTTTGATAATCCAAAACACTTTTGGAAACACAAGTCGTCATCGCCGTCGCCGGATTCCGGCAAACTTAAAAAAATATTTTTTTTATTTTGATGGGGCTGTTCGGGCAGCCCGAAGGGCTGCCTTTGCTGCACGAAACGGGCAGCCCGAGCTGTCCGAAATGGGCAGCAACTTGCTGCCAAAAATTGCCCCAAACCCACCTCGAATTTTGTTTCAAAAATTATGTCATGTGGTTAGAAATTGACCTCAATATAATATCATGTATATGCTACACTGATACTACTTCAAAAGGGATCGATTAAGGTGCTTTCTTGCGCAACGGAAGTTTCAAAAATATTTTTCTTGCAAAATCAAGCACCCTAAACACTATAATGTGTAGAAAATACAATAAAACACACAAATGTCATACATAGAGTGTTTTAGAAAATATACCTATCAATATCTCAAGATTGATGATGGCTCCAACTAAGTTGTAAACAACTTAGCTCTTCAATGGCAAGACAAATCTTCCAACTTTCAAGAGCACACCTTGCTCAAAATTAAGCCCAGAACCAACAAGCTAAATCCACTCTAAATTTGCACTAAAAAATTAGAGCATTTTTTATTTTAGAAGAGAGAGTTTTCTCAACAATTGAAGAACAAAAATTGGGGAGAAAAAGGCCACAAGTTTCGGCCAACTCAAGTGCCCAAAGAGAAGGATGAGTTGTCTTTGTGCAAAAAGTTGAAGTAAAAAGTTGCATGTGAATGCCATGCCATTACATCAAAAGTTACCTCCAACCGTTCACCTCCCTTGCATGCTTTTTGCTTGGGCTTGTAACAATTACGAGGCTCATGGACTTTTATTTAAATGTCTCAAAGATATTTAAGCCCAATTAAACCTTACTTGATTTTACTCAAGCCCACTAGTTTAATAATTATTTCCTATTGGGCTCTACAAGACCCAATATTATTTAATTAATTCAAAACTTGAATTAATTTAATTATTTGGACTCTACTAGGTCCACTAGCGTTTAATTAATTCAACACTTGAATTAATTTATTTTAGTCCATAATAATATTTATGAAAATAACAATTTTCAAATACATTATTTATTTTGCCAACTTTTAATTTAGAAAGGCTTCCATAAATTAAAAGTTACATTTCTCTTATAGAAGTCTCACTTCTATTTTTCTTTACGCTTATAAAATCCTTTATAAGCCGTTCAACACATGGAACTATTTTTACTTCTCAACGGGAACTAGAAAGTTAGCACTTGTGTGGCCCTCAATGGTTCATTGATACAAATAGCCGTGGGTTCACATCTCCATATGATTCGAGACTAAACATGTCCTTATATGAGAATACCCCAATTGCTCCATTCTTACTTATCAACTCCTTGATAATAAGAACGTCAGAAATCATATCTGATAGTACCCAACCACTTATGTTAAACGCCTAGCAGCATTGCTTACATGATTCCCTAGGTATCAAATGTTAGTGCCTGCAAAAACCATTCTATTATGGTTAGCGTACGGTCCCTTTATCTCATATATCCCGATCGATTCGACAACTATTGGTATATCGAGAGCTGTCAAAGAATCGATACTATGTGTCATGTCGTAGTTGCATCGATGGTGTAATCTATGAAACCCCTTTCATAATTACCACCAACACTCTGATCAGAGATTTCATGCTACATACACATAGGATATCCATACCCGAAGGTAAGCAGTCGATCCCTTACTACAATGCATCGACTCCTATATGATTCGACAGAACACCCAACCTTGCCACCTGATGACCCCATGAGAGTCGATAAACAAGTCAAAGTGCAACGCTAGCATATAGAGTATCAATGTTGTCCTGGCTCATAAGGACTAATGGTGTACAACCATAAACTAGGACGTTTCCACTCGATAAGTGAGAACCACTTGGAAAATCTTTTTTGGAAGGTTGTTCAGTGCATTCTACAAAGAGCACCTATCTGCATGCTCGGACATCACAATGTCCCCTACCAATGAAACATGGTACTCACATAGCAGATACTAGTCTCAAACTCGAGCGGCCTATATCCTTCTTATCGGTGGCTGAATCGGCTAGGAATTGTTTAGAATATACAGTATTCCAAATATGAGTTTCATGATACTCATCATATGAGCAACTCATATTCTTTTTACTATTTGTATATTCAAGGACTTTATCTAAGCAACTAGCATGGATATACGGATAAAGATGTGACAAAACAAAAATTTGAAATATAATTAAAATAAAGATTGTTTATAAATAGAGTTTCATTGTGAACACTCGGCCAAAACTTGGCTCGACGGGCACCTACTATAACACAGTAGGCAGCTGAAATAGAGTGCTGAAGTAGTCTTCATCAATAATCAACAGCTGATTATTGACAGTAGTTGTGATGTTGCCATCAGCAGAGACAGACATAACTGAGGCAAAATTGATTGCCATAGCATTTAGAATGCGAGCTGGAATTTGGTTTTCCATTGCTGATGAGTTGATTTTCTGTGAGAAAGAGAGTTCTGAGTTTAGATTTGCTTTGTAGATCAAAGTAAGCGTAAAGAAAACTGAATTGGAGCGGGGTGTAGTACATATGTATGTGAAGATTCAAATTTTCGACACGTGTCACTCCATGATAATTTTAAATAAAACATGTGTACGTGTGATAAAAACATGTTTAGAATATGAACGGACTACGTGAGTCCAAGTTTCAAAACACTATTCATTGAAAGACATGAATTAAATGCGTACACAATCAGTCACATCACTTATTATGAAATATTTAACGATAAATCAGTTAACTTATTGGAGAACATCAGTTGTATAATGCCCGGTTACTCATACAAATGATAATAATGCGTTATGTCATTATTAGATAGTTACTTAGCTCATTATATTTTACATATTGATTGAGGTATCAATATTGAAATTGAACATGATTTTTATATTGTCCATGATGTATTGAGAATCAATATGTGTATAAATAATGATAGTAAGATGTGTAGGTAGAAGTAGTGTAATGAAGTTGGTATAGTAATGCAGGAAATGAGATGAAAATACGGCAGTTCTTATGGGTTTTAGCATAATGAATTGAATATTGGTCCAAATTGTGTGAGGCTACAACCATTAAAAAGCTAAGATATAATGTTACAACTTTCATGTTTTGGGTTTTGTCCAAATCATTGAGGAAGACAAGCCAAAAGCGCCCCGAAGTGTGTCGTGTGTACCGTCATTCCTTCACTGACACATGTTGGGAGAAAGAGCATAACGTTTTACTCAGACCTCCAAATGAACTGAAACTAATTGGAAATTCAAGCCAAGACATAGGGCTACAACTTTCATGTTTACCACTTTTTCAGATTATGAACGGAAAATACGTTTCTGGAGCGATCTTCGATGAAATAGTGCGCAGAGTCAGAACAGGTGGCGCTCGAGCGGTAGAAAATGACCGCCCGAGCGCCGGTGCTTGAAAAATTCACCTTTTGGACAGAAAGTTCCGCGCTCGAGCGGTAATTTATGACCGCCCGAGCACCGCCCTGTATACAAGAAGATAAGTTTCGACTTTCTAAGCCATTTTATCAGCTCTCCACTTCTATACCAGCAACAAAATCGAGAGAAATCTATAGAAATCTTCCTCCAAAGCTTTCTTCTTCATTCCTTTCAAAGTTTTGAAGTTAGAACTTTGTTCCCCATCACAAGAACTTCATAAGGGTGTAAGTTTTCTTCTCTTTTAGTTGTTCTACTTGTAGAGGAGTGATTTTCACCTAGTATGTACATAGTGATGGGTTTATTGATGTATTTGACAGCATAGGAACGAGAATCATCGTCTCAAACAAGTATTAGTACGCTTGGACTGTAAGTTGGCATGTTCTTGAAATAATACATGAGTGATATTATGATTTCAAATACTTCCCATTGATTATTGCTATATGTACATTGTTAGTATCTTATTGATGAAAATATTGCACCATATTCCATTGTTACGTATTAAATATGTAAGAAACTCATGAATATTGATGATGGGTGCTATGTTATGAACATGAACATGAACATGAAAAGAAAAAGACTGATTTTTACATGATATAGAGCTTGTTGACATCATGGGTGGTTTTAAGTCCACCAAACCTATTGGCCAATATATGTTCATGGGGCGAGGGGTTGCCAAAGGTTGCTCCCTGACGTCCAACACAGTAGTAGCTATATAATAAAGCAAGCACGGTAGTACAGGTCAACTAATAAGGCTCAAGTACAAAAATGAACATGAATATATGCTAGGATATGACATGGTTTAAAGATTCATTGTTGTCACGACTTGATACGTATGTTCCTTCGATGCATATTGATACATACAAGTGCCAACTTATTGAGTTTTATAAACTCACGTAGCTCATGTATTACAGGATCAGGTAGTGAAGATGCATAGGATGCCGGTTCGCCAATGGATGCTTGTGACGTGCCTTACCTCGACAAGAACTGGGACTTCTTATTGTATAACTTCCGCATATGTATTGTACGAAAATATGTCAAGGTTTTAAACAAGTTTTACAATGTTTATGTCTAGGTGTATGATGATACAGAATATGTTTGTATGTAAGAATACGATTATATATATGTGTTGATGTTGATGCTTGAGTTGAGTTTTTGGTTTTTACAAGAATGTAGGGATATCATGCCAAAATTTTTATAAACCGTCAAAGTGATGCCCCTTGTTTGATTTGCTTCATACTACAGTTATATCAGTCAAACTCTATTTTGATTATGGTAATTATGCTAAGTATAGAGTAAGGGTGTGACATTTTAGTTGGTATCAGAGCCCACGGTTCTTCGACAGGGAAGACATTGCACTTCATCCACATGGAGAACTCGGCAAGTAAGTATCTTTGTATCCTATAGTTTATGCTAAGTTATGTGTCTATGTGATCTATATGTAGGTTAAGATAAGCGACGATACCACCTAAACGTAAGGTAAATGAAGGAGAGTCATCTAAGGGCAAAGCCCCAGCGGTCGAAGGTGAGGGCAGTGTACCACGACCTATATATAATTTTGCTCAGCTGCTCCAACAACAAGCGAAAGTCCATGGGGAGCAGATACAGCAATTACTGGAGATGCAACGGACTACACATGAGCAGGCACATGCACAAGCCATGATTCCCAGACAAGGGCCTGTTCAAACTGATGTGTATGATCGTTTTCGACGTCTGAATCCTCCTGAATTCATGGGAAGCACCGATCCAGCAGGAGCAGAAGAGTGGATTAAGTCATTAGAGTCCATCTTCTCTTACCTTCATATGGAAGATGCAGACAAAGTAACTTGTGCCATCTTTTTATTAACAAAACATGCAAGAATATGGTGGGAGAGTGCAAGGGTTGCATTACCGGTTGGACCATTGACATGGAAAACTTTCAAAACCGTATTTTACAACAAGTATTTCAGTAAAGATGTACGAGCCAAGAAAGCCAGTGATTTCCTTAACCTGAAGCAAGGAACCATGTCAATGACAGAATACATACAACAATTTGAGGCTGGAGTCCAATATGTACCGTACATTGCACAAGATGACACAAGTAAGGGCGAACACTTCATGCGGGGACTTCGCTCTGAAATTAAGAGAGATGTACGGATGTCGAAAGTTGCTACATACGGGGAGATAGTAGAAAGAGCGCTTATGGCAGAACAAGAGGAACATGACATTGACAGGGACAGGCAACAACGAAGGCAGCAGTACTTTCAAAAGAGCCAAGGAACGGGACAAGGCAAAAAGACTGATAGCAGGGGTACTAGACCAGAGAAACCTCGTGGCAAGGGTCCCCCTCCACGTAAAGAACAGGACAGACCACCTTGTCCTAAATGTGGCAAACTTCATGGTGGGGAATGTATGCAAGGTTCCAATGTTTGTTATCGTTGCAAAATGCCAGGGCATCTTGCCAGGAACTGTCCAGGAATTTCTGAGAAAGTACAGGGACGCCTTTTCTCCATGACTAAAGAGGAAGTTGATGCGGATACATTGATGATCACTGGTATGTTCTTGATTTCTGGTATTACTGCTATTGTTTTACTAGATTCAGGAGCCACGCATTCCTTTATTTCGGAATCGTTTGTAAGGAGACAGGGCATTACAGCAAGTACAACAGAGGCACAACTCGCCATAGCCTTAACTTCCGGGCAAGAATTACAGACAGATCAGATTGTGAGAGGGTGTCCAATATATGTCCAAGGCCATCAGATGTATGCTGATTTGATAGTTTTGAGGATGACGGATTTTGATGTGATATTGGGAATGGATTGGCTCTCGAAGTACAGAGTTACTATTGACTGTGGCATAAAGATGATCAAATTTGCGCCGATAGGAGCTGAACCATTCACAGTAGCAAGTGCAGGTATACCCTTACCTCTTTGGATAATCTCTTGTATGAAGGCTTGTAAATTACTACAGAAGGGGTGTCAAGGATATTTAGCATCTGTGTTAACTATTGACCCACCTGTTCATGAATTAAAAGATACAGATGTTGTTTGTGAGTTTCCAGAGGTATTTCCTGATGATGTAACAGGCTTACCCCCAGATAGAGAGATCGAATTTGTAATTGATGTTGTGACAGGAACTCATCCGATCTCAAAAGCTTCTTATCGATTACCTCCTACAGAAATGAAAGAATTGAAAGAACAGTTACAGGAATTGCTTGATAAAGGGTTTATTAGACCGAGCTTTTCACCGTGGGGGGCACCTGTTTTATTTGTGAAGAAGAAAGACGGTACTCTTCGTTTATGTATTGCTTATCAGGAGTTGAACAAAGTGACAATCAAAAATAAGTATCCACTCCACATAATTGATGATCTGTTTGATCAATTACAAGGAGCTGCCATCTTTTCGAAGATTGATTTACGATCAGGCTATCATCAACTAAAAGTGAAATCAGATGATATCTCCAAGACTGCCTTCCGAACGAGGTATGGGCATTATGAATTTCATGTAATGCCATTTCGACTAACGAATGCACCGACAGCTTTTATGGATTTAATGAACAGAATTTTCAAGCCATTTTTAGACAAGTTCGTGATTGTGTTTATAGATGATATTCTCATCTACTCACGAACTATAGAGGAGCATCGAGAACATCTGCAATTAGTTTTGCAAACTTTGAAAGATAAACATTTATATGCTAAATGGAAGAAATGCGAAGTTTGGCTTGAACAAGTAGCATTCTTGGGTCATATAATTTCAAAAGAAGGCATATCAGTGGATCCAAGCAAAATTGAAGCTGTCAATAACTGGCTACGACCTACCACTGTTACCGAGGTACGTAGTTTCCTTAGGCTAGCTGGTTATTACCGCCGGTTTATAGCGGGATGTTCTAAGATAGCATTGCCTTTGACTGCTTTAACTCGAAAAAATGTGAAATTTGTATGGGACGAAGCATGTGATCGCAGTTTCCAAGAGTTAAAGGCAAAACTGACATCAGCACCAGTCCTTGCTATTCCAGAAGGATCAGGAGATTTTTTGGTATACAGTGATGCTTCGAAACAAAGATTAGGAGAAGTTTTAATGCAGCATGGGAAGGTCATTGCTTATGCCTCAAGACAGTTGAAAGAATATGAAAAGAACTATCCTACACATGACTTAGAAATGGCAGCAGTGGTATTTGCGTTGAAAATATGGCGCCATTATCTGTATGGTGAACGGTGTGAAATTTACACGGACCACAAAAGTTTGAAATATTTATTCACGCAAAAAGAATTGAATATGCGTCAACGACGTTGGTTGGAATTAGTGAAAGATTATGATTGTTTTATTAACTATCATCCATGTAAAGCCAATGTTGTTGCAGATGCATTAAGTCGAAAGTCCAGTTCTATTGCTACAATGAAAGTACAAGAACAAATTTTATGGGATTTACAGAATATGAAGATTGAGGTTATGCCAAAGGGGACTGCAATCCAATTATCATCTCTCATGGTTCGACCAACACTTGCAGATAGAATCAGGGTCGAACAAAGTGCAGATAATGAATTACAACAACTGAGGCAGCGAGATGAAGAAAAAGGACATTCAAACTTTTAATTGAATGGGGAAGGAATATGGACATATCAAAGGAGACTATGTGTGAGACCCGAGACTAAACACTGATAAAATAGCTTTGATGGCATTTTGGTAAATAAGTTGAAAAATAATGAATGAATTTTAAGGGCAAACTGGTAAATAGTGACATATCATTTTCATATGAAGTTCAAATGATTTGAAATTTGGATATGACGTATAAAACTCAAAGATATAGAAGTTTCATGTTTTGAGTTTTGGAAAATTAAATCGTTTGACCGGTCCAAAATGATATACTGATTTTAAAATGTCAATGACAATTTCGTAATTAAGTTGAAAAATACTTGATTTAAATTTGATGGCAATTTCTTTATTATTCGATGGTATTTTCGTAATTATGGGATGGCATTTTCGTTATTATATGATGAAAAGGATGGCAATTTCGTAAGTAATATAATATAATAAAAAAATAGATTAATTACTTTGAATTGGATTGATTCAACAGAAAGTTTCGACGGAGGGGCTGTGAGAGAGAAGAGAGAAAGGGAATAAGGTTCTCGATTTTCTTTTCGATCGTGCGACTTATCGGTTTATCCAATCAACGAACCGACTTCAGTTCTGGGATCGTTGACACGAGGTCTTCAATTTGAGGTATAAATTTTATCATTTTGGTGATGTTTGAAATTCGTCGATTTTTGGAATAAATCCAATAAATTGTTAAATCATACAGAAATTGAAGATTGTTGAATAGTGTATGATTTTAACGAAGAAGAGATGATTATAGTGATGTTATTTTGAATTATTCCTAATTTATTATAATTAGAGAATTTTAATCATTGGATTGAGATTGGAGAATTATTTGTCAGTTATTATTAATTCTGATAAATATATGCGGTAGAATAACGGACATGAAGCTAAGTTTTGAAGTCGGAATTGAATTATACTATGATTTGAATTTTAAAGTTTCAAAAGATATTTGAAACCTCTATTGTTGATATTGAATGAAATTATGGATTGAAAAGAATGTGTTATTGATGTAGATAGAGTTTCTATACTGAAATCTTAAAGCTACATCGACTGGAACGAAGAATTGAGGTATGTTGCGACCGGGTAACATACAACAGGTATCTGTATTATATGATATATGTTTGATTGATTGGATTGAGATTACATGTCTATATGCCTTATTTGTTGAGTTTATGTGGCATACATGACATGCACGTTGAGCTATGATCCTTGGATACCCTGATATGATTTGATTTGATTCTGGGGTTTGTGAACACGATGCTATGTTTGGTATTACATGATCCTTAAAGCATAGACATTAGTGGCCCCGATGATTTGATTGAGATTTGGGATTTGATGGCGCTTTGTCGACGCTATCCTACGCTTATCCCCGATTGAGGCCGTTGTGCCCGCTCGAGCCTTGATGGTCTAGCGATGCGTGGGAGGCTGCCATTGTCTCAGTGGATGGGCATTTGACCTGGTACCTCCACGACATACATGCATTGCATATCATATATCATTGTTTAGATATCTGTGGTATATATTGTGGTTGCTTCAGACTGAGCTTTGCTCACCCCAGACGGGGCTGTTGTTGTCTTGGTATGTGGACAATGACAGGTACTCCAGGATATCAGGAGACCGGAGATGGTACTTCTGGAGGGAGTCACAGTTTGAGTTGAGGTTTCGTGGTCCTTCCCAGTATATATGTTATGTATCTATATATACCGGGGTATGTCCCGAGGATATGATTTGTTGTTGTATGAGTTGTTTTAATTATGTGTGGGCATGTTTTATGATGTGAGATGAAATACTATTTTTAGTATTCAAATAGCATATTTTGGGCTCATTGTAAAGAAATTTTAAACTCGTTTTCCGCTGTAATTAATTAACCCTAATCAAATTGCAATATAATAACGATTAGGAGCTAAGGGCCCCACACTATGTGTGCCAAAACAAGGAACGATCAGAACCGACATTCTTACTGATGCTCATGCTACTCCCTATTCGATCCATCCAGGAGGCACGAAAATGTACAAGGATTTGAAACCATTATTTTGGTGGCCAGATATGAAAAAGGACAATGCTCAATTTGTTGCACAATGTCTAACATGTCAACAGGTCAAGATTGAACACCAAAGACCAGCAGGGCTCCTGAAATCGCTACCCATTCCTGAGTGGAAATGGGAACATATCACAATGGATTTCATCCTTGGTTTGCCAAGAACACAAAGAGGATTCAATGCTATATGGGTTATTGTGGATCGACTTACGAAATCAGCTCACTTTCTTCCGGTGAAGACCACATACACGATGAATCAATATGCTGAAGAATACATCAAGGAGATAGTGAGGCTTCATGGCATCCCAGTGTCCATTGTATCTGATAGAGATCCCAAATTTACGTCTGCATTTTGGAAGAGTTTACATCATGCCATGGGAACTAATTAGCATTTAGTACCGCATTCCACCCTCAAACTGATGGACAATCAGAACGAGTGAATCAGATCTTAGAAGATATGTTGAGGGCCTGTACTATTGACTTTCCAGGTAGTTGGGACAGTAAACTACCGTTGGCTTAGTTTACATATAACAATAGCTATCAGTCAAGTATTGGAATGGCATCATATACTGCATTATACGGTAGAAAATGTCGATCTCCAGTACATTGGGATGAAGTAGGAGAACGAAAGCTATTAGCCCCTGAATTGGTACAAGAGAGAGCCGAATTGGTAACCAAGATCAGAGAAAGAATGCACACTGCCCAGAGTCGACAGAAAAGCTATGCTGATGTGCGATGTCGTCGATTGGAATTTCAGGTTGGAAACCATGTATTTGTAAAGATATCACCATTGAAGGGCATTTTACGTTTTCGTAAGAAAGGAAAATTGAGTCCAAGATATATCGGTCCATTTGAAATCTTGGAAAGAATAGGAGACAGAGCCTACCGAGTTGCTTTACCACCGAACTTATCAAACGTTCATAATGTTTTTCACGTTTCCTTGTTACGAAAGTATTTGGCCAATCCTTCTCACGTTCTTCATTATGAACCATCAGAGCTTGCATCAAATCTCTCGTATGAAGAACGACCGGTCCAAATCCTCGATAGGAAATCAAAAGTGCTACGAGGCAAGGAAATACCCTTGGTAAAACTATTATGGCGCAATCATGCAATTGAAGAAGCAACTTGGGAGCGAGAAGACGAGATCCATCAGAGATATCCTGAACTATATGGTATGTCACATTTCAGGGACGAAATTCTTTGAAGGAGGGGAGAATTGTAATGCCCGGTTACTCATACAAATGATAATAATGCGTTATGTAATTATTAGATAGTTACTTAGCTCATTATGTTTTACATATTGATTGAGGTATCAATATTGAAATTGAACATGATTTTTATATTTTCCATGATGTATTGAGAATCAATGTGTATAAATAATGATAGTAAGATGTGTAGGTAGAAGTAGTGTAATGAAGTTGGTATAGTATTGCAGGAAATGAGATGAAAATACGGCAGTTCTTATGGGTTTTAGCATAATGAGTTGAATAGTGGTCCAAAATATGTGAGGCTATAACCATTAGAAAGCTAAGATATAATGTGACATTTTTCAGGTTTTGGGTTGTGTCCAAATCATTGAGGAAAATAAGCCAAAAGCGCCCCGAAGTGTGTCGTGTGTACCGTCATTCCTTCACTGACACATGATGGGAGAATGAGCATAACCTTTTACTCAGACCTCCAAATGACCTGAAACTAATTGGAAATTCAAGCCAAGACATAGGGCTACAACTTTCATGTTTACCACTTTTTCAGATTATGCACGGAAAATACGTTTCTGGAGCGATCTTTGATGAAATAGTGCGCAGAGGCAGAACAGGTGGCGCTCGAGTGGTAGAAAATGACCGCCCGGTGCTTGAAAGATTCACCTTTTGGACAGAAAGTTCCGCGCTCGAGCGGTAATTTATGACCGCCCGAGCGCCGCCCTGTATACAAGCAGATAAGTTTCGACTTTCTAAGCCATTTTATCAGCTCTCCACTTCTATACCAGTAACAAACTCGAGAGAAGTCTATAGAAATCTTCCTCCAAAGCTTTCTTCTTCATTCCTTTCAAAGTTTTGAAGTTAGAACTTTGTTCCCCATCACAAGAACTTCATAAGGGTGCATGTTTTCTTCTCTTTTAGTTGTTCTACTTGTAGAGGAGTGATTTTCACCTAGTATGTACATAGTGATGGGTTTATTGATGTATTTGACAGTATAGGAACGAGAATCATCGTCTCAAACTAGTATTCGTACGCTTGGACTGTATGTTGGCATGTTCTTGAAGTAATACATGAGTGATATTATGATTTCAAATACTTCCCATTGATTATTGCTATATGTACATTGTTAGTATCTTATTGATGAAAATATAGCACCATATTCCATTGTTATGTATTAAATATGTAAGAAACTCATGAATATTGATGATGGGTGCTATGTTATGAACATGAACATGAACATGAAAAGAAAAAGATTGATTTTTACATGATATAGAGCTTGTTGACATCATGGGTGGTTTTAAGTCCACCAAAGCTATTGGCCAATATATGTTCATGGGGCGTGGGGTTGCCAAAGGTTGCTCCCTGACGTCCAACACAGTAGTAGCTATATAATAAAGCAAGCACGGTAGTACAGGTCAACTAATGAGGCTCAAGTACAAAAATGAACATGAATATATGCTATGATATGACATGGTTTAAAGATTCATTGTTGTCACGACTTGATACGTATGTTCCTTCGATGCATATTGATACATAAAAGTGCCAACTTATTGAGTTTTATAAACTCACGTAGCTCATGTATTACAGGATCAGGTAGTGAAGATGCATAGGATGCCGGTTCGCCAATGGATGCTTGTGACGTGCCTTACCTCGACAAGAACCGGGACTCCTTATTGTATAACTTCCGCATATGTATTGTACGAAAATATGTCAGGGTTTGAAACAAGTTTTACAATGTTTATGTCTAGGTGTATGATAATACAGAATATGTTTGTATGTAAGAATACGATTATATATATGTGTTGATGTTGATGCTTGAGTTGAGTTTTTGGTTTTACAAGAATGTAGGGACATCATGCCAAAATTTTTATAAACCGTCAAAGTGATGCCCCTTGTTTGATTTGCTTCATACTACAGTTATATCAGTCAAACCTTATTTTGATTATGGTAATTATGCTAAGTATAGAGTAAGGGTGTGACAAGTTGAGTCAGCAACTAAGTGATCAGTTGAAAGCTGATTCAGTTCAGTTCAAGACTAACTGACCATTGTCTTCTCAGTTAACCATTTATATCTAATATTCTCCCCCAATAAATGCATATAAATAGAAGAAAAGGTAAGAAAAACTCAGTCTGGATAAGTCAAAAGATTTCAGTTGACTTGAGTCTCTTCGTCTTCTTCTATTTTTCCACTATTAGCCTAACTATAAATAAGAGCAAAGACATTAGATGATAACAAATAAGCACATATGGCTAGTTCAAGTAGTTTCAATTTCTCTGTTTCTGCATCAACACTCTGTCGTTTAGAGAGTTTGAAGAAAACCATTAAAGAATATGTCTGGTTAAAAGTCATGTCCTCTTGGATCAAGGTGCAAGATCTCCAGACCGTTCAGCTTAATGGATTGGTTCCTGCTGACAAACAAAGAGCTACTGCAAGAAAGTATAAGCGGCATTTTGAAGTCAGCCATATTTCAGAGCTTGCCACTGATCAAGTTCTGTTGCATGTGATGCTGAGGAAGGAGTGGAATATACTTGAAAAGATCTCCCCTTTAGATGCCTTCAGAAGACTTAATTGCCATGATATGTATAATTGGATATCCCTTCGGCAAGATGCCGTTGAGATGGAAATGAATCGTGTAACTTGGTTTCGATTTTATTCAAAATAATTGTTGTTATGATTCATTGTTGTCTCTTTTCTTATCTGCAAAACTAACTGGCATCAGTTGACAAACAGTTCACTAACTGAATGGATAATAACTGAGATATAATAACTGAGAAATGACTAACTGACTAAAAATGAACAACAACTGACATAACTACAATAAAACTGATATAATTAAGACAAGTCAATTAAACCAAGTACATTGCGAAAGTGAGAAAACTTAGTCTCTGGTAACGGTTTCATGTCAGCAGCTTGTTGTTCAGTTGGCAGTCTGACTGCTTTTTCAGAGCATGATCTCTGATAAATGATGCCTGACATCAATGTGTTTGGTCCTTGAGTGAAGAACTGGATTGCATGTGATCGCAATTGTGCTAGTATTATCACAAAATATGGGAGATTCTTATTTATCGACTCCATAATCCTTCAATTATTGCTGAATCCAGAGCCGTTGGGCATAGCAGCTTCCAGCAGCAAGATATTCTACTTCAGTTGTGGAAGTAGCTATGGATGTTTGCTTCTTCCTGAACCATGATATCAGTCTGTCTCCTAGAAACTGACAAGATCCACTGGTGCTTTTAGGATCTAGCTTACATCCTACATAATCTGCATCCTCATATCCAACTAAATTGAAAGAGGATTCATTAGCATACCATAAGCCCACATTTTGTGTGCCTTGAAGATATTTTAAAATGCGTTTGGTAGCAGTAAAATGCGATTGCTTAGGATCTGCCTGAAATCTAGCATACATACATACAGCAAATACTATATCAGGACGACTAGCAGTTAGGTACAATAATGAACCTATTAAACCTCTGTAAAGTGTCGTCTCAACTGATATTCCCCCTTGATCATTGTCTAGTTTTATTGATGAACTCATGGGAGTAGTTGCAGCTGAACATGTTTCCATCAAAATTTCTTAAGCAGTTCCTTCGTATATTTGGGCTGACTGATAAAAATACTAGTTTCCAGTTGCTTGACTTGCAGACCGAGGAAAAATGTCAGTTCATCCATCATACTCATCTCGAATTTTTCCTGCATTAACTTAGAAAATTTCTCGCACAATTTAGGGTTAGTTGACCTAAAAATAATATCATCAACATATATTTGAACGAGTAAGAAATGAACATTCTTAGAAAATTTTAACAAAGTCTTATCAACTGATCCAACAGTAAAATCATGATCAGTTAGGAATTTTGAAAGTGTTTCATACCAAGCTCTTGGAGCTTATTTAAGACCATATAAAGCTTTGTTCAAATGATAGACATGATCAGGAAAAGAGTGATTAATAAAACCTGGTGGTTGTTCAACATAAAATTCTTCCTGCAACTTACTATTCAGATATGCACTCTTCACATCCATCTGGTAGACTTTATAATTCTTGAATGATGCATAGGCAAGGAACATTTTGATTGCTTCCAGTCTTGCAATTGGTGCATAAGTTTCATCGTAGTCAATTCCATCTTCTTGCCTATATCCATGTAATACATGTCTTGCTTTGTTGTGCACAACTTAACCATCTTCGTTCAGTTTGTTTCAATATACCCATTTTGTACCTATAATAGTTTTAGAAACTGGTCTTGGAACTAAGTTCCAGACATTGTTATGCAAAAACTGATTTAGCTCTTCTTGCATGGCATTTATCAAGTTAGGATCAGCAAGAGCTTCATCAGTTTTCTTAGGTTCCAATTGGGAAACAAAATCTGAATAAATAAATAAATTAAACATTTGATTCCTGGTTCTTACCGGATCAAATGGATTACCTATCACCAATTCTGGTGGATGTGATTTAATCCATCTGAGCTCAGCATTTGTTGCATTCATATCATCAACTGCCTCAGTTCAGTTGGCAACTGAATATTTTCTTCAGTTTCAGTTGGAGCTGTATCGGTTGGTAACTGAATATTATCATTGTGCTTCACCAACTGATTATCAATAACAATTTCTTGTTCAACTGATTGATCTAGCACTTCTGGTTCTTGCATTTGAAGGATGTTGCGATTAATATTTTTCTCTTCTTCATTATGATCCTCCAAACTAATATCTATAAGGCGATCATCTATCTCAACTGGATCAGTTGGCTTATCAGTTAACACAAATTCATCAAGTACAACATGAATAGATTCTTCTACATTCAAAGTGCATTTGTTAAAAACTTTGTAAGCTTTACTAACTGAAGAATAACCAAGAAATATTCCCTCTGCAGATTTAGCATCAAAAGCTTTTAAATGATTTTTGTTATTATCAAGAATAAAACATCTGCAGCCGAATATTTTGAAATATGAAACCACATTTTTGCGTCCATGCCAGATCTCATATGGTGTTTTTTCAAATTATTCTTATTAATCATTGATCTATTCTGAGTGTAACATGCAATGTTTACTGCATCTGTCCAAAACCTCTGAGAAATACCAGAATCAGTAAGCATTGTTCTAGCAGCTTCTTTGAGGGTCCGATTTCTTCTCTCAGCTACATCATTTTTTTGAGGAGTTCTTGCTGCTGAGAGCTCATGCTTATCCCAGTACTTTCTAAAAATAGTGAAATATTTGATTGATGAATTCAGTCCTTCAATCAGACCTTATTCGATCAATTTCAACTGATTTTTCATTTAAAAGTCTTTTGAAAAGCTTAATCAGTTGTGCTGCAGTTTGGTCTTTCGATTTGAGAAAAATAACACAAGTAAATCTTGAATAGTCATCCACGACTACTAAAGTGTATTTCATTCCCCCTAAGCTCATGACTGGTATAGGACCAAAAAGATCCATATGTAACAGTTCTAAGCATCGGGAAGATGATTTACAACCCTTGTTTTTAATAGATGATCTTACTTTCTTACAAAACTAACATGTTGAACAAATTTTATCTTTTGAAAATTCTATTTTTGGGAAACCAGTTACAAGATCATGGTTACTCAGGTAAGCAATAGATTTAAAGTTTAGGTGGTTCAACCTATTATACCACAACCAGTTCTTAGAAGATTTGGAAGCTTTAAAACAAACTGGTGCATAAGGTTGTTCGATCCAACTGATTTTGTATGTGTTCTTACAACGATTGTCAGTTAGTATGACCTCATCAGTTGAGTCTCTAACTGAACAAGTGTGCCTGTCGAACTGAACTGAAAATTTATTTTCGCATAACTAACTGATTCTAATCGAGTTATACTTCAAATTCTCAACTAGTAAAACATCTTGGATAGTAAAATTGCCATGGATAAGCTTACCCTTACCCACAGTTTTACCTTTGGAGTTGTCTCCAAAATTGATGTTTGGACCAATGTATTTGATCAGTCAGGATAGCAAACTTGCATCCCCTGTCCTATGACGCGAGCATCCACTGTCCAAATACCTGATTTATTATTTGTTTGTACCTGTCACCTGCAATCACACATAGTATATGATTTTGGTACCCATATCTATTTGGGTCTTAAACTGATTAGTCATTTAGGAACCCAGACTTGGATCAGTCTAACTGACTTTCCAGTTACTATGTTCCATATGCTATTTCTCGGCTTGTGTGCGCTTGGTGTGAAGTGTGCAGATGAGACAACATGTGTTGTAGCTTTGTTCAACTGGTTTTTCAGCCAATATCTTTTCTGAACTGGCTTATTGTTATAGTAATTAGAGTAGCCATTAGAATAGTTCTTTCGGAACCTTTTTGATGATTTATTTTGTGAATCAATTAAAATTTTTGGGCTATAACCAATACCATACCTTCTAGCCTTGTTCTTTTTTCAAATAGGCTATTAATGTGGATTACTTGTCTCAAGTTGTTCTTGTACCACTCCTGATTTTATAAAGTGAATATATTTCCCTTTGCTCATGTTCAGTTTGGCTGAGTATCACTAGTGGAAGTTTCATCTTGGTTGTTGAACCATAAACCAGTTTTATCAGTAACTGATTTTTGTTTATCTTGTATTTTAGCTAATGCAACATATTATTTGTTCCAAGCCTGAATAAGCTAAGTTTGCTTTGAATTCTCAAGCATCAAATGATGAATCATTGATTGATTCTTGCTTCTTTCAGCATGGAGCTCAGCAATCTCTCATTTAAGACTCAACAAATCAACCGATTCATCAGTTTCAGTTTTATTATCTTTTGTATCAGATTACTTTGCTCTGGCCTTCTCAAAAGATAAGGCAAGCTTGTGATACACATTAACCATGTCATTAACTGTAGAAATAAGTTCATCTCGTGTGAAATCAGTTGAGCTGAAGTCGAATACCTGTTGACTGGTTGACTCCAATTCTGTGTCATCAGCCATCAGACACTTGACTTCTTCATCATCATCACTAGAGCCGCTCAAGCTCTCAGGTTCTGAATCATCATTGTCAGATTCTACCTACTTTGATTTGATTTCCTCAGCTAGAAGCACTTCATTTTTCTTTCTGAATGATTTCTTATCATCCTTGATTCTTCTTTTTTGCTCATAGGGCTTCTTTCCTTTTTCAGTTGAGCCTCGACTGTCCTTCTTCGGCTTAGGACAATCAGCAATAAAATGACCAGTTTTGCCACAGTTGTAGCAAGCATTTGGTTCTTCTTTGTATTTGCTTCTCTGGTATTGTCTTTGAAAGTTTCCTTGATTTCTTCTCATGAATCTTCCAAACTTTTTGACAAACAATGACATTGCGTCATTACTCAGTTGATCAGCAGATTTGTCAGCTGAACCAGTTGGTTCCAGTTTGACACCAGTTAAGGCAGTTGTGGCAGCTGGTGTAGAAAGTTCTCCTTCTCTGGTTTGTAATTCAAACTCGTAGGCCTTTAGATCAGCAAACAAATCATGAAGATCGATCTTGTTAAGGTCCTTTGATTCTCGCATTGCGATTGTCTTGACATCCCATTCTTTGGGAAAACCTCTTTCTTTGAATACACCTTTCCAAGTGCATTCAGCTCGTTTACAATACCACTTATCATTTCATCATATTCATGCATGGATTCTCCAACATTCATCTTGATATTGTCGAATTTTTGAACAGCAACTGATAGTTTATTTTCCTTCGTCTGCTCATTTCCTTCGCATAGTTGAATCAGTTTCTCCCATATATCTTAAGCAGTTTTGCACATTTTGATTTTGCTGAAAGTGACTTTATCCTACGTTTTGTATAAGATGTCCTGAGCCACATTGTCTGTAATGCCCGAGATTATATCACTGTACTTAATCATGAATTAACTTCTAGAGTTGTAATTAATGAAGATTTCAGGGGCTAAAGTGCAATTAGTGGGATTGGAATGAATCTGAAAAGAAAATGCATGAACATGAGAGAAGGGCAGAACTTTGGGCGCATATGCGCTGAGGACAGGCGCGCATATGCGCGAAGAGCTAATGTGGGGGACAGAACTTCTCGCGCATGCATATGCGCGAGACATGGCGCGAATATGCGCGAGGAGGGCATAAGCCAAAGGTCAGAACAGATTTTCTGGCGCATATGCGCCAAGACGGTGCGCGCATATGCTCCAGCAGACAAAATTGCCAAAGGCAAGAACAGAGATTCTCGCGCATATGCGCCGAGAGAGCGCGCGCATATACGCGAGGGGCGGTGAAGCAAAGCATCCGGATAGAACTTCCGGCGCAGCACTTGTCATGCCATGCTTACTTGATATATATAAAGTTTAATATGAATGCTTTCCTTCAGAAAGAGCAGCAAGATTCGAGAGAAGCTCCAGAGGAAAGTTGTGAAAAATCCTTTTCAATCCTACTTCAGTCTTATATTCCTCTCGACAAGAGTTTCAACTGGACGTAAGTTTTATTACGTTTTGATATGATTTGAAATTATGATATTGTCAGAATCATATATGATTGACATATGATGTTCATGAGATATTAGACATTGTAGAATCGAGAACAGATTGAAGAACAGATTGTTTATGAAATTATTATGAATTTTCAGAAATTGAATTGAGATTATTCAGATTTATGAGATTATGAATGGTATTGACCACTAGTTATGATTTGTAATTGATATCTGTTGTTGTCTGAGTTGACGGGGATATCAATATTGTACCGTTATGCCGTCGATATTGAATTAGATTGAATATTGATCAGAACAGATCTGAGTTGAGTTTAATATTGATATTGTACCTATTCGATATGTCAGTTCAGATTGATATTGACAGCTTTGAAATCGAGACTTTGACTGAGTCAGAAACCAACGAAAGGAAGGTATAAATCAATGTTAACCGGGAGATTGACTTAAGTCAGAGTGGACTTGAGTTTCCCTAAACCACATACTTGTATGTTATTGTTTTCATACTGTTGTATTATTTGAATGAATATGCTTAGTCTATTGATTTATAGAAAAGCAGAGAATAGCAGATAGCTATTGAGTGAGAGTCGCTGACAGAGGTGCCAGATTATGACGGAGTGATAATTGGCCCATTGCACATTGTAAGAGTAGGCATTGGCGGATATGCCAAGACAATGGATATTTGATTTATATCGATGTTGCTTAGGAATGGATCGATCGCGGAGATTCGGTATGTTGGAATATCCAGGAACCGGGATCCCTTGATTAGCGATGAGTCGATTATGAGATGATGAGTCAAAGAGTTTTATCTGTATTCACTAATGTTTCATAAATTATGATTTATGTTTTGTGATGCATGGTTTATGCTTTTGTATAGGACTTTATGCATTGCATGTATACATTGTTTATACTGGGATTATATTCTCACCGGAGTATCCGGCTGTTGTCTTGTTTGTATGTGTGCATGACAACAGGTGGGACAGGATCAGGGTCAAGAAAAGGATGAGAGAGAGGACAAGTTAGCGTGGTGATCCAGATTCCGAAGTAGATAGGTTTCAACACTTGAAATATAGTAGTTGAACCGTAGTTTGACTTTGTCGAACGTTGTACTACCAACAAAAATGTCACACCCTTACTCTATACTTAGCATAATTACCATAATCAAAATAAGGTTTGAATGATATAACTATAGTATGAAGCAAATCAAACAAGAGGCATCACTTTGACCGTTTATAAAAAGTTTGGCATGATGTCCCTATATTTGTATACACCAAAAACTCAAGCAATACTATTTATACACACTTATAAACATATTCTCATATACAAACATACTTTGTATCATCATACATAACATAGAACTTGTTTCAAACCCTGACATAAAATTTACTACAATACATATGCGAAAGCTATACAATAAGATATCCCGGTTCTTGTTTATGTAAGGCACGTCACAAGCATCCATTGGCGAACCGGCATCCTACGTCTCTCCACTACCTGATCCTGTAATACATGAGCTACGTGAGTTTATAAAACTCAATAAGTTGGCATTTGTACGTATCAATATGCGTAGAAGGAGTATACATATCAAGTAGTGATCAACAATGAATCTTTAAACCATGTCATATCATAACATATATTCATGTTCATTTTTGTACTTGAGCCTCATTTGTTGACCTGTACTACCGTGCTTGCTTTATTATATAGCTAGTACTGTGTTGGACGTCAGAGAGCAACCTTTGGCAACCCCACGCCCCATGAACATATATTGGCCAATAGCTTTGGTGGACTTAAAACCACTCATGATGTCAACAAACTCTATATCATTTAAAATCAGTCCTTTTCTTTTCATGTTCATGACATAGCACCCATCTTCAATATTCATGAGTTCCTTTCATATTTAATACATAAAAATGGAATATGGTGCTATGTTTTCATCAATAAACAAACTAACAATGTACATATATCAAAAATCAATGAGAAGTATTTGAAATCATAATATTACGCATGTATTACTTCAAGAACATGCCAACTTACAGTCCAAGCCTAAGAATGATGAAACTTAAAATTAATAATTTATTATATGTTAAAACCTATATTTTAAAATTTAAGTTTCATTAAAATTATAAAATTATGTTATTTTAGTATTGTGTGTTTATATTTAAATGTCTTACTAAATATGTTTTATTTTCAGGTTTTCTACGTGTTGGTAAAATAATGATAACTCAAGCTAGAAAATTCAAATGAAGGTGATTCAAATATTTTTGGAATTCTTGAGAAATTATCTACAACTTTGCAGAAGACATGATTGCCTAAAAAGTTGCTTAAGATTATCAAATTGTGAAAATATCAAAAGGAGGACAAATTTACTTTCACCATGACCAGCATATAGTAAAAAAATCATAACTATTTCAATATTTAACCAAATGAGGTGAACCAAGTAGCCAAATTCATCTACAGAAAATTCCCCACATGTTTGCTGTTTTGAGCTGAGTCAAATTCGGTGATTAAAGTCGTGGAACAAAGCATTGAAAGAAGGGGCATGGAATTGAAGTTGGAGGAGACAAAAGACTACTATTACAACTACATTGCATTAATAGAATTTTTGAGCCTTTCTCTCATTTGGCCTATAAATAGAGGCCTTGTGCTAGCTTGAGAATCATTCTATCTCATTGTAAAATATAGTGTGAGTGTGTATAAAAGTTCTAAGTTCCAATATATTTTTCATTTTCCAAATTATGAGTGATGTTTTTAGTGTTGATCAAAAGTAAGTTCATGGAAAGCTAAATCTATTATGTCAAGGTGAAGAGGATGAATTCTTGGTGAAGTAAGATTGTTTATATTTTGTATATTCTTTCTTTATTTCTTTTCATTTTGCTAATTTCTTTTTATTGTAGGTATAAAAATGAATTATTTGTTGTTATCAATTTACATCAAATGCTTGATACCATTTAAGTGGTTATCTTGATTTGTTGTTTAATTTTGATACAATAAATATTTCATCAATTATTATTGTTATATTATACATACATATATATATATATATATATATAAATCATATATTTCATATAGACGATAGCGTGGCTCTGCCGGTTGTTCTAAATGAAATATTATGATATCTAACAATCTAACATTTACTTTATCGCAACTAACTTTTACTTTCCGCATCTAACATTTACTTTATCGCAACTAACTTTTACTTTCCGCATCTAACATTTACTTTATCGCAACTAACTTTTACTTTCCGCATCTAACTTTTACTTTATCGCAACTAACTTTTACTTTCCCGCAACTAACTTATTAAATCATATATTTCATTTAGGCAATAGCGTGGCTCTGCCGGTTGTTCTAAATGAAATATAATGATTTAATTTAACATTTATTTTATGCAGTTATATATTTATATAGTTATATATATAATCATAGGTACCATATATAAAATATCGGTGAATTCGGTATTTTCTATAGTGGGAACTATATTATATTAGGTGTGTGTTTAAATATTTTTATTTTCTTGGAACCATTATTTATGGTGGTTTCCTTTGTTTTACTTTTAGTTAAACAATATTGCATAAACCAAGAATAAATCCTCGAGCCTTGACAAAATTTATAATTTGTAAACTTCGTTCTTGCATTTGGTAATCTATAAATTAATAAATTTAAACTTAAAATAACCTCTCTGTGGATCGATCTCGTACTTACGAAATATATTACTTGCAGACAACCTACACTTGGGTGAATTATAATTTAAGTAGTAGCAAGTTTTTGGCGCCGTTGCCGGGGAGGTATAAATTAAGTTTATATTTGTTAATTATGTTTTATTTATAAGTATTGTCTTGTTTTTTTTTTTTTGTATGAGTATTTGGAGTCGAAAAAAAGTGATAAACTTATTCGAGTATCTGAAAATAATTTAAACATGGATGATAATTCAAATAATCAAGATAATGATAACAATAATAACAACAATAATAATAATAATCAAGAACATGATCAATTAAGAACACTTAGGCACCATATGAACCCTATTAGAACTAGTGCCCCATCTTGTTTAGTTTTTCCTCCTGATGCATCTAATTTCAACTTTAAACCTCAAATTATTCAACTTTTACCAAATTTTCATGGCTTAGATTCTGAAAATCCATATTTATAGCTAAGAGAATTTGAGGAAGTTTGTAACACTTATAATGATCAAAATTGTAGCATGGATATAGTTCGATTAAAGCTTTTCCCTTTTTCTTTAAAAGATAAAGCTAAAACATGGCTACAAAATTTGAGATCAAGTTCAATAAGATCATGGGAAGAAATGCAACAACAATTTCTCAAAAAGTTTTTTCCTTCCCATAGAACAAACTCTTTTAAAAGACAAATTACTACTTTTTCTCAAAAACAAGGAGAAACATTTTATCAATGTTGGGATAGATATAAAGAATTACTTAATACATGCCCACATCATGGTTTTGAAACATGGAGAATAGTTTCTCACTTTTATGAAGGTCTAATACCTAAAGATAGGCAAATGATAGAATTCATGTGTAATGGAACTTTTGAAGATAAAAACCCAAATGAAGCTATGGAGTATTTGGATTCATTAGCAGAAAATGCTCAAAATTGGGATAATATAGGCACAATAGAACCACCAACAACTAAAATCAATAATTCAACAAATGGGGGTGGTATCTATAATCTTAAAGATGATATAGATATTCAAGCTAAACTTGCATCTTTAGCAAGAAAAATTGAGTCATTAGAAATGAAAAAGAGTGGTCAATTAAAAAGTATTCAAGAAATTGTTTGTCATATATGTGATACACATGATCATGCTACAAAAGATTGTCCAACATTACCTTCATTTAAAGAATGTCTCCATGAACAAGCAAATTATGTTAACAATTATAAAAAACCAATACTAGATCCTTTTTCAACATCATATAATCCTGGATGGAAAAATCATCCTAATTTTAGTTGGAGGAATGATAATAATGCACAACCCTCACAACAATATTTTCAAAATAACCAAAATCATCAAGGTTATATTCCTTATGTTACACCTCCAAGAAAAAACTTTGAAGATGTAATTCATGCATTTATCCAAAAGCAAGAATCTATCAATATTCAAAACAGTCAATCTATGACTGATTTGAAAGAAACTCTTGCAAAATTTGCATCTGCACTTAATATTCATGAAAAAGGAAAATTTCCATCTCAACCTCAACCTAATCCTAAAAATCAAAATCAAGAATTAAAAAATGAAAAAATTGATCAAATAAAATCTGTTATTACCCTTAGAAGTGGTAAAATAGTTAATGATCCATATAGTAATGAAAACAAGGATCATTTAAAATCAAAGAGTAAGGATGATAATCCTGATACTTTTGAGAATGATGATACCTTAAATTCTAAAAATAATATGTTGAATGATAAATCATCTGAAATAGTAAATGAATCAAATAAACCTCCACCATTTCCTCATGCATTAACAAATCATAAAAAACAAAAAAATGATTCTGATATCTATGAAGTTTTTAAACAAGTAAAGATAAATATTCCATTATTAGATGCTATTAAACAAGTACCTTCATATGCAAAATTTTTAAAAGACTTATGTACTGTGAAAAGAAAATTGCATGTGAAGAAGAAAGCATTCTTGGCTGAACAAGTAAGTTCTATTCTTCAAAATAATTCTAGTTTAAAATATAAAGATCCTGGTTGTCCAACAATTTCATGTATTATTGGAGAAAATAAAATTAAAAAAGCTTTGTTAGATTTGGGAGCAAGTGTGAATTTACTTCCTTATTCAGTTTATGAAAAACTTAATTTAGGAGAATTAAAACCCACTTCTGTTACTCTCTTACTGGCGGATAGGTCAATCAAAATACCTAGAGGTATTGTAGAAGATGTGTTGGTTCAAGTTGATAAATTCATATATCCTGTAGATTTTATTGTTTTGGATACACAACCAATAGAAGTACATAATGAAATTCCAGTAATATTGGGACGACCATTTCTAGCAACTTCAAATGCTTTAATTAATTGTCGAAATGGAATAATGAAATTGTCTTTTGGAAATATGACTCTAGAACTTAATGTGTTCAATTTATGTAAACAACCAAGTATTAATGAAAATGAATATGATAATGAAATTGAAACAATTGTGGAAGAAAATATACAAGAAGAAAACTTAAATCAACAATCTGAAGTTTTTTCAATAGAAAATTTTGAGTTTGAAAATAATTTTAAAAAAGATGATAATACAAAACTTGAATTAAAAGTTTTACCATTCGAATTGAAATATGTATTTCTTGGTGAAAATAAAACATTTCCTGTTGTAATTTCTTCCACTCTTCTACCAAATCAAGAAGAAGATTTAATTAAATTACTTAAAAAATATAAAAATGCAATTGGATGGACTTTGAAAGATATAAAAGGTATAAATCCTTTAATTTGCACACATAAAATTCATTTGGAAGAAAATGCTAAAACATATCAACAACCACAAAGAAGGTTAAATCCACATATGAAGGAAGTTGTTAAAAATGAAGTATTAAAACTATTAGAAGATGGAATTATCTATCCAATCTCAAATAGTAAATGGGTAAGTACAACACAAGTAGTACCTAAAAAGTCAGACATCACTGTTATAAAAAATGAAAAGGGAGAATTATTACAAGCTAGGATTCCATCTAGTTAACGTATGTGTATTGATTATAGAAAATTAAATGATGCAACTAGAAAAGATCATTTCTCACTACCATTTTTAGATCAAATTCTAGAAAAAGTAGCAGGAAATTCTTATTACTGTTTTCTTGATGGGTATTCGGGGTATTATCAAATACCTATATCATTAGAAGATCAAGAAAAAACTACTTTCACTCGTCCTTTCGGAACTTTTGCATTTAAAAGAGTGCCATTTGGTTTATGTAATGTTCCGGCTACTTTTCAAAGATGCATCTTAAGTATTTTCAGTGATATGATTGAAGAATTTGTAGAAATTTTTATGGATGATATAACTGTTTTTGGAAACTCATTTGAAAATTGTCTTAAAAACCTAGAAGAAGTATTAAAACGATGTGAAGAAAAAAATCTTGTTTTAAATTGGGAAAAATGTCATTATATGGTTAAATCAGGGATTGTGTTAGGTCATGTGATATCTGAACAAGGAATTGAAGTTGACAAAGCCAAAGTTGATGTTATTGCTAATTTAACATCACCAAAAACGGTCAAAGAAGTTCGATCATTCTTGGGTCATGCAGGTTTTTATAGAAGGTTTATAAAAAATTTCAGCATAATATCTAAACCAATTTCGAATCTTTTAGCAAAAGAAACACAATTTGAATGGACTCAGAAATGTGAAAATGCTTTTAAAAAAATAATTAATCTTTTAATTACATCACCTATTTTACAACCTCCAGATTGGTCTTTACCATTTGAATTAATGTGTGATGCAAGTGATTATGCTATAGGAGCTGTGTTAGGACAGAGAAAAGAAAGAAAACCGTATGCGATCTATAATGCTAGTAGAACCTTAAATAGTGCCCAAATAAATTATTCAACTACTGAAAAAGAATTAATTTCAGTAGTATTTGCATTAGATAAGTTTCGATCTTATTTAATTGGTTCTACTACTATTGTGTACACCGATCATTCTGCCGTAAAATATTTATCAAATAAACAAGATGCTAAGCCAAGATTAATACGGTGGATTTTATTGTTACAAGTATTTTATATTATAATTAAAGATAAAAAAAAGAAAAAAAATGTCTTAGCCGATCATTTATCTAGAATAATGACTGAA
>NC_133309.1:8238584-8376148 GCF_012295235.1 Primulina huaijiensis
ATATATTTCATTTAGGCAATAGCGTGGCTCTGCCGGTTGTTTTAATGAAATATAATGATTTAATTTAACATTTATTTTATGCCGTTATATATTTATATAGTTACATATATAATCATAGGTACCATATATAAAATATCGGTGAATTCGGTATTTTCTATAGTGGGAACTATATTATATTAGGTGTGTGTTTAAATATTTTTATTTTCTTGGAACCATTATTTATGGTGGTTTCCTTTGTTTTACTTTTAGTTAAACAATATTGCATAAACCAAGAATAAATCCTTGAGCCTTGACAAAATTTATAATTTGTAAACTTCGTTCTTGCATTTGGTAATCTATAAATTAATAAATTTAAACTTAAAATAACCTCTCTGTGGATCGATCTCGTACTTACGAAATATATTGCTTGCAGACAACCTACACTTGGGTGAATTATAATTTAAGTAGTAGCAAAGAACACTGGTTTGAGACGATGTATCTCGCTCCTATACTGTCAAATATATAAAAAAATCCAATCACTATATCTATATGGTCTTCTACATGTATAACAACCATTAAAAAGATAAAAACTTACAACTCTAGGATGCTCTTGTGATGGAGAACTAAGTTCTAACTTCAATTCTATGAAAGGAATGAAGAAGGGAGCTTTTGGGAGGAAGGTTTCTTGATTTCTTTCGTGTTTTGCTGTGAAGAAGGGAAGAGGAATGGTGGAAAGTGCTTAGAAAACTCGATCCTTATCTTTTTATACAGTGCTGGGCGCATATGCGCGACTTTACGGGCGCATATGCGCGGCCCGTGCTGCCCATCCGGCGCATATGCGCGAATTCCGGCCTATATGCGCGCCACATTTTGCCAAATAACTCAGTTTTAACTTCTTAATTAGCAAAAGTAGTCAACATAAAAGTTGTAGCCCTATGTGTTTTCTTGCATCTTCAACTAATTTCATGTCATTTGGAGGTCTGAGTAAAACGTTATGCTCAATCTACCAAAATGTGTCATTGTTGGAATGACGATACACACGACAGACTTCGGGGCGCTTTTGGCTTGTCTTCCGCAATGATTTGGACAAAACCCAAAACATGAAAGTTGTAGCATATATCTTAGCTTTCTAATGGTTGTGGCCTCACACAATTTGGATCAATATTCAAATCATTATGCTAAAACCAGTAAGAACTGCCATATTTTCATCTCATTTCCTGCATTGCTATAACAACTTCATTACATTACTTCTACCTACACATCTTAATATCATTATTTATACACATTGGTTCTCAATAAACCATGGACAATATAAAAATCATGTTCAATCTCAATATTGATACTTCAATCATCACGTGAAATCTAATGAACTAAAGAGCTACATGATAAACGACATAAACGTATCATTATCATTTGTACGAGTACAGTTTTATGGGTTTGGCAGGGTATTACCGTCTATTTATTAAAGATTTCTCGAGCATTGCTAAACCTATTACGCAGTTGACTCAGAAGAATGCACCATTTGTATGGTCTGAAGACTGTGAGTCCAGTTTTCTAGAGTTGAAGAAAAGATTTACCAGTGCTCCGGTGTTGACTATCCCCTCAGGTACTGGTGATTTTGTTGTGTATTGTGATGCTTCTCACAGAAGATTAGGTTGTGTTCTGTTGCAGCGAGGCCATGTCATTGCTTATGCCTCGAGACAACTGAAGCCACATGAGAGTCGCTATCCAATTCATGATCTTGAATTGGCTGCGATTGTATTTGCGTTTAAGATCTGGCGACACTACCTCTACGGTGAGAAGTTTGAGATTTATTCTGATCACAAGAGTTTAAAGTATCTGTTTTCGTAGTCAGAATTGAATATGAGACAGAGAAGATGGATTGATTTGCTGAAAGACTTTGACTGTGAAATCAAATATTATCCGGGAAATTCGAATGCAGCAGCTGATGCACTGAGTCGAAAGATATGTTCTTTATCCTTATCGACAATAGGTGTTCCCAATTTGATAGAAGTTTGTTGTTTGTCTGGATTGATATTTGAGACAGATCATAGACCAATGAGATTGTGTGATGTTCAAGTTGAACCAGTGTGATCAGAATGTGCAGAATTCTATATCGATGGTCAGAGCAGGGCATCAATCAGAATATCAGGTATGTGATAGTGTACTGTATGTGAATAATGGATTGGTTGTGCCAGATGTTTCAGAGTTCGCTTTAACAAGGTCTCCATCGGTGTAGCGGTCACATCCATTGGATCATTGGAAGTACTGCCCTGTTCTGGTGCCCGACCTGCCACTGGTTGCGGTACTCGTCGAGGAGGCATATCTGATTATCAAATGGATTAGTATACAGTCTATACAATCTGTCTCAGTCCTCCTCTGATCCAGAATCAGTTCTGATTCAGTCTTGGCAAGTAGACGCTGTAATCAACTCAGATAACAATACAACATATCATAGGGAAAGCAATAAATCATGACGTGTGCTAGCATGATATAAGCAAGGAAGACGACTCGATCTACCCCGCTCAATCTCTTCTATCTCAGTCTATACAGAACCTAGGGCTCTGATACCACCTGTTGTGGGGACCCGGGCTCTAACTCAATTATTTTTGGGATTAATTGGATCTTAGTTAGAAAATGTGGGTCAAAATTTTGCTTTTAACATACGACACATACATAAGATTTATTGCATTTCATGAAAAGCAAATACATGTCTTGTTTCGTTCATACAATCAAACTAGTGTTTAAAAGTATTAATACATGTCTAATACAACAACTAGTTTCTTCCGCTACGCCCGTGATCACCACGCTATCACCTCTCAATCATCCTCGTCTCGACCCTGATCCTGCCCCACCTGTTGTTATGCACACATACAGACACAACAACAGCCGGATACTTTGGTGAGAACAAATCCCAGTATAAAACATGTACACATGCATATACACAATATAAATCATGAAGCATGCTATCCGGAATAGAATCAATGGCAATAGGTTCCATAATCTATGAAACCAAATCAATATCAACATGCAAATGAAATCGAAATCATATCTTGACTCGAGTTGACTCTAACTCTAGGGATCTCGGTGTGAATAAGACGTCACAGTCTGCCACCTACCCTCCCAATCGGGGTGACGGTACGTCTTATTCCTAGACTTCGGTCATGTCTGTATCGAATATCTACAATCAGAGTTTATTCTGCTCCTATGCGTCGATATCACCGAACGTCTAGCTTGGCAAGTCTACCAATGTCTTTCCTATCTTAAATGCTTGAATATAAATCTATAAACAAAGCATCAACATATAAAAAGATAACAATCTAGTATTTGATTTTGGGAAACTCAAATCAGATCTAATTCGAGTTATATCTCCCCGAATCAACATGAATTATACCTTACGTTGTTCAGTCTTTATCGTGATCGAAATCTTGAAGTCGAATCTTGTCAATATAAATCTGAAATGGCAATGTCAAATATCACAAGATCAATCTCCAACTCCCACCATAACTAGTACAGTTCAATATCAAATCTCGATACAATTCGACGGCATAACAGCGTAATCTTGCGATACCGATCAACTCAACAACAATCGATACTAAATCACAATTCATAATCAATATCATAAACATTTCAAACTCTGAAAATCTGCATACTTTCCACTCAATACATGCTGGAATTTCATACAAATTGCATACGACATCCGATAATCAATCTGTTTACGGCGTTATGATCTCTAGCTACTCAAGAACCTAAATCTCTAATAAAATCACAATTCCTCCAACATATAGATTTCGAAACATGCTGGAAATGAACAATACTTACATCCTTAGATAGCCCTTGATGAGAGGAGCACGAATCTAGTCTCGGATCGAAAATCGGATGATCGGCTTGTGTGAAATCAATTTCTTAAGCTTGAAGAAAATTTGAGAGTCCTCCCATGGATTCCTTCGGTGGTATAGCTCTGAATGAAGGGAGAATGGGAGATTACATGTCATATACATGGCAAGGACACTTGGCTTATTTTTCATTATGCACGTCTCGCGCATATGCGCGACCTCAACCGGCGCATATGCTCGAGACCTACTGCCTCGGCATTTAACCATTTAATCTGCCGGCGCATATGCGCGCCCCTTCTCGGCGCATATGCGCCCACTACTCTGGATAACTCGCGCATATGCGCTCCTCTTGTCGCGCATATGCGCGAGACCTTCGTCTCGGCACATTTTGGAATCACACAGCTCGCGCATATGCGCGCCCACCAGCCACGCATATGCGCGAGACCTTCTGTCCTCGCACATAATTACAACTCAATAACTCCAATCCAATTTCAACGTGCTCTATCTATAATCATATCAATGAATCAATAAATAGTCTCAGATTAACATGATAAAAATCTCGGGCATTACACTTTTCGCCAATCTCTAATTCAAACGGTCTTCTTCTCAAATCGGCCCAACTCTTTTGTCTATCTTGGGCTGCCTTAAGTCTTTCTTTGATCACAGCTACTTTGTCAACGGTTATTTGCACAAGTTCTGGTCCGGTAACAGCTTTTTCATTCCAATTTCCATAGAAATCTAGTGCACATGCTCTCAGCATATCTTCGAGGGTTTGAATATTCCTTTCAGTTTGGCCATCAGTCTGAGGATGATAAGCCGTGCTAAGAGTAACCTTGGTTCCCATAGCTTTTTGGAAACTTTTCCAAAATTTTGATACGAATCTTGAATCTCGGTCAGACAGTATACTTGCTGGAAGTCCATGTAGTCTCACTATGTTGTCCATATACAAAGTGGCTAATTTATCCAAATTATAATTCATTCGTACTGGCAAGAAATGGGCAGACTTGGTCAATCTGTCAACGATTACCCAGATTCCATCATGACCTTGTCTTGATTTTGGTAGTCCAACTATAAAGTCCATGGATATGTTATCCTATTTCCATGTTGGTATTTCCAATGGTTGTAAAAGTCCTCCAGGCCTTTGATGTCTGCCTTGACTTGTTGACAGGTTAGGCATTTGGAAACAAAGACAGCTACGTCTTTCTTCATTCCATTCCACCAGTAATTGTTCTTCAACTCTCGGTACATTTTGGTGCTTCCTGGATGTATTGAAAATCTTGATTTATGTGCTTCGGTCATTACTTCTTCTCGAATTCCATCAATATCGGGCACATACAACCGTCTTTTCATCCAAAGGATACCGTTTTCGTCAATTTGAAACTCAGGAAGTTTTCCTTCTTGGATTTGTTGTTTAATTTTAAGGAGAGAGGTGTCTTGACTCTGCTTTAATTTGATGATTTCCCGTAGTCCTGGTCGCGCTGATAGTGAAGATAAGCATACTTTCCAAAAATTTCTTCGACTCAATGCATCAGCCACCTTATTCGCCTTTCTTGGATGATAATTAATTACCAAATCATAATCCTTTAGAAGTTCGATCCATCTCCTTTGCCTCATATTTAACTCTTTTTGAGTGAAAATGTACTTGAGGCTCTGGTGATCAGTAAATACTTAACATTTTACCCCATAAAGATAGTGCCTCCAGATTTTGAGTGCAAACACTACTGGAGCTAATTCAAGGTCGTGAGTTGGGTAATTTTGCTCATACGGCTTTAAATGCCATGAGGCATAAGCAATTACTTGACCTTCTTGCATAAGTACACACCCTAGCCCTCCTTTTGAAGCGTCACTATATACTGTGAAGTCCTTGCCATCTTTAGGGAGGATTAATACCGGTGTAGTTGCGAGTTTTGTTTTCAAGGTTTCAAAACTCTTCTCACATGCTTCTTTCCAAATGAACTTTGAGTTCTTCTGGGTAAGTTTGGTAAGAGGAATGGCGATTGACGAAAATCCTTCAACGAATTTTCTATAATAGCGAGCTAAACCAAGAAAACTTCTTACTTCAGTCACTGTCTTTGGCTGTGGCCAATCCTTGATTGCCTCTACTTTCTTTGGGTCTACTGACACTCCATGTTCGGAAATTATATGGCCTAAGAATGCCACACTCTTTAACAAAAATTCACACTTCTTGAATTTGGCATAGAGTTCTTTCTCACGTAGTGTTTGCAGATTGAGACGTAGATGTTCTCTATGTTCTTCTTCACTTGGTGAGTATACCAAGATATCATCAATAAAAACAAACCACAAATCTGTCGAGGTATGGTTTGAATACTCGATTCATCAGATCCATGAATGCTGCAGGAGCATTTGTCAGACCAAAGGGCATTACTGTGAATTCGTAATGTCCATATCTTGTTCTAAAAGCAGTTTTAGGAATATCTTCTGCTTTGACCTTTAACTGATGATATCCTGATCTTAAATCAAGCTTTGAGAAAACTCTGGCTCCTTTTAGCTGATCAAAAAGATCATCTATTCTCGGAAGTGGGTACTTATTCTTTATGGTTATCTTGTTCTACTCCCGGTAATCAATACATAGCCTCATGCTCCCGTCCTTTTTCTTTACGAACAGTACTGGGGCTCCCCACGGGGATGCACTAGGGCGAATCTGCTTTTTGTCCAGTAATTCCTGAAGTTGCTCTTTTAACTCCTTCAATTCAGCTGGAGCCATTCGGTATGGTGCCTTTGAGATGGGAGCAGCACCAGGGACCAAGTTGATTTCAAATTCTACCTCCCTATTGGGTATCTCACCCGGTAGTTCTTTGAAGAAAATGTCTGGAAATTCTTGAACAATTGGAATATCTTCTAACGTTGGGGCTTCTTCTACCTTGATCTCATTGATCATTGCCAGATAAATCTCTTCACCTACTTTTATGGCCTTCTAGGCTTGTGAGGCAGATAGTAGAGATTTCCGTTCTTTGGATTTCCCGTGGTATATGACTTCCTCTTTTTTCGAATTCTGAAGTCTAATATCGTTCCTTTGACAGTCTACCATGGCATGGTTTTTAGCCAACCAGTCCATTCTAAGAATGATATCAAACTCAACCATATTGAGTTGAATCAATTCCGCTTTGAAAGTTTGATTGCTGATACACATTTTACAGTTTCGATACACTTTGTGTGATTCAATTACTTTACTCGTCTGTGTTGCCACTCTTAAGGGTTCACTAAGAGTATCATGTTTAAGTTTAAGCTTTTTAGCAAATCTTTTAGACACAAATGAATGTGTGGCACCACAATCAAACAAAGCATATGCAGGCATTTTATTGAGTAAACTGGTACCTGCCACCACTTCGTTGGTATTATCAGCTTCTTCTTGGGTTATAGCGTACACCCGAGCATTAGTCTTGTTTTCATGCTGTTTACTGGGCCCCGTCCCTTTGTCCTTGTTGTCTGGACAATCTTTAATTCTATGACCTACCTTTCCGCACTTAAAACAAGCGACTGTCTTCCGATAACATTCTCCAACATGTGTCCGTTGACATGTATCACACCACTTTCCTTCGGTGTTACCTGCCCTGCCAGAACTTCCTTTGAAAGACCCACCTGAATAATTTGGTTTCTTAAACTTGGGACCATTCTGAGTAGATTGATTGTTCATCGGCCTTTTGTTCTTGTTTTCTTCCTCGCGTCGCTTGATATCAGTTTCTGCGCTCATTGCAGCGCCCATCAAATCCGCAAAGTTGTTTGGCTTGAATACTTCCAATGCTGACTGAATTCGACTATTGAGTCCCTTCTTGAAACAATGCATTTTTAACGTTTCATCCGACATGATCGTTGGGACATAAGTTCCCAGATCGTTGAATCGTGAAGTGTACTCCATTACTGACATGTCTGGAGCCTGTTTGAATCTTTCAAATTCACCCAACTTCTGTAGTCGAACTTCGGCTGGGTAGTATTGTTTCAAAAACTCTTTTTTAAAAATCTGCCATGTGATCTCTTCCTCTTCTGTCAAAGATGGCGACATAGTTTCCCACCATTTCCTAGCTCGGTCTTCCAAAAACGGTGTTGCAACCTCCACTCTCAGTTCTTCAGGTATCTCCAGTAAATGCAATTGTGTTTTGACGTTCTTGAGCCAGTTGTGACTGACTTCCGGTGTAGAACCCGTAACTTAGACTACGTATAAGTCATGCATAATTCTAGTATTTAAATTAAAACGATTTTATTGCATGAGTATTTAAATTTAATTATTTTACGTAGTAGTTTAAATTTTTATCCTTTCAGTTATTTCAATAAGGCCGGACTAGAGTTGGAGTTTAGAGATAAAATTTAAGATTCAGAAAATATTTCCGAAATTTATTTTAGCTAGCAAGTAAGTTAATTTAAGTTAAAAGGAGGTTTATGAAATTATTTAAGTTACTTGAGGTGAGTAGAAAGTAAATTCAATTAAGTTCCATAATTAAGGGGTTAGTTCACTAAATTAATTAAAGGATTAGTGAGGCTTTTAAGGGTTATAAATTTACTAATTAGAAAATAATTCTTCTCCATTTATTAGTGGATTTTTCGGCCACTCATTAGTAGAATAAGCAATTATATGCCAATTCACCTTTGACCCATTCTTTGTCATTTTTTAGCATGATAACCTTTTTTTAATTATTAAATTACCTTAGTAAATTAATATTAGAACATATCCTATCCTAGTCTAGCATGGAGAAATCGTCCACCCTAGTATTTTCTCCCCAACAAATCATTTGATATCAAAGTAAATTCAAATTTCAAAAGAGAGGAGACTTGGTCATGCCCTTGAATCCCTTTATTATTGGATCTCCCTCACTCTCCTAACCATCACTTCCCCTCCCCCATGACCGAAATTCAGAGGCCTTTCAGAGTGTAAAAACCGTGAGCATCCTAGCAAGAATTAGGAGAAAAAAATTGAGTAGCAAGCAAGAAAAGAAAACACTCCACCTCCTCCGCGCCGAATCGTTTCATTCTTTCGTTTTTCGTTCAAACGAAACCAGGCATGCATATATTTTTCCTTGACTCTTCAATCAAGTCGTATTATGTTTTTTAAACCTTACATGATCATGTTTTAATAGCCAAAAACCGAAATATATCATGAACATTTCGAAAATCAAGATGCAGATTTTTTTGAGTTTCATGACAAGCTTCACGGTTTGCTTTGTTTTATGGGTTTCAGGTATTGGTTCGATTCCAGGCTCCTAAGGCGACATCTAGACATGTAATAGGATGCATAAGGACCATGTTGGTCTATTCATTTAAACTCATGTACGCTGGAGATCAAGAAAATGACAGCAACTCCCCGATGCTCTCCATTTGTGTTTCGAAAATTCAGTTGCTGTCAAAAGGGAAATAAAACTGATCATGGCTGCCCCAAGGCCTATAGCCATGGTTAGATCACTTCCCTAGTATGTCTAAGACGTGAATAAGTCGCCCTTTTGGTGGCTTGGTCCATGGTGCATCGGTTTTTAAATAAAACTCAAGAACAGCCCCTTTCCCCTTTCGGCTTCCTCTCTTTTTCAGCTTGTGTTGTTTCGAATTGTAGGGAATGGTGTGGATCTTGGTTGGCCTATGGCCCTTAGCCACGGTTTACACCATGCCCCTAGATATCTAGATCGTGTCATGGTCAATCAAATGGCCATTGGAACGATTCGTGACAGCTAAACAAAAGCAATGCATCGTACGTGCAGAATTTGTTCTCGGTTGTAACGTTTAATTCGTTGCTGGAATATTTCGAATTTTGGCTGGTCTAAAGCCCTTAGCCATGGTTTGAATCATTCCTTGGGATTTTGGTAAGAGTCTCTGGTCGGTGATTGAAGCTCCAATGGCCGGTAGTCTTGAAAACGACGTAAGGAAACCAAAGCACAGCTGCTGTATTTTTGGACAGCAACTTGCTGTGACGGTTCAGTGGCTCGTTCGAGTTCTCGGTTGGCTTTTAGCCTATGGCCTTGGACTGGACAGTGCCTCATTGAGTTAGGAAGGTCATGTTTTTGGCCGTTTGTGTTTCAGATCATTTTTGAGGTCGTACGATAATTTACGGTGCGATGTGCCAAATCGACTCTCGAAAGAGCGTTTAGTGTTTTGGCCTCCATTTCACCTAGATTTCGACCCTCACCATTTTTGGAGCATTATTTCATCTTTTTGGGCGTATTTTAATCTTGACTACATGTTAGTTCAGTGTTGGTTCGGGTTGGTTCGTGGTCATTTTTAAATACGGAGTCGTTGGACGTAATTGTCGCACTTTCGGGTTTAATTGCATAGTTGTGCATTTTAAAGCTATTGCATATTTTTCATGACACATTTAGGTTGCAGCGAGCCTGGGAGCGATCCAATCCAATCAGCAAAACTATGACATGATATTTAATTATATTAGTTAATTATATTACGTGCAAAAATACAAATTTTGAGATTTATGCGATATTGCTTGTGGTCACTTTACTATCATGCTTAAGTCCGGTCGCCAGTCACCGGCCCGGTCTCCAGTTACCGGTCAGTTAAGTTGTTTCACCCAGTATACTGTGGAAGTAGTAGGACCCGAGGACCTCAGTTCAGCATTTGTTATTATTTGATTGCGCAGACATTTTTATATATTGTTGGATAACTTTTAACTGTTGCTTCGAAAAATGTAAATTTCTTCCGCTGCCACTTTGAACATCAAACTTTATTTATCAGTTCAATTATGAATGAGGCAATTTTATTTATTTAAAAAGAAAATTTTTAAATTTTCCGCAAATTTTTCAAGCACGGATTTCTAGGCCTTTACAGCTGGTATCAGAGCAATGGTTCTGTAAAGGGTTGTACTACTACTGACCTCGAGAAACTCACGAAGTCACGTCTTCGGTCTGTAAGTTTTTCATTTACGCATGTGATTTAAAGCATGAATTAAGTTCAGCAGCATGATTTCATGAGATATTTGCGCCCAGATTTTTATTGTTCAGTATTTAAATTTAAATAAATTATGGAATTATGCATGTTAGTCACGTATTGTTATGTATGGAACAGTATGGCCCCTAGACGCATCCTCGAGCGTACGAGAGTGGATGAGCCTCGCCAGGATGACCAAGATGAGCAGAGGCAGGAGAGGTACGGACCTCCACCCCCTCCTCCAGACATGAATGCCCAGATGCTAGCTGGGATGACTCAGTTCTTCGCACAGTTTGCGGGGAACAACGCCGTGGCGACCAGGCCGACAGGGCCCGAAGCTGTATACGAGAGATTCATGAAGATGCGTCCAAAGGAGTTTTCAGGGACGTCTGACCCCATGATTTGCGAGGGATGGATCAAGTCCCTCGAGGTTATCTTCGAGTTTATGGAGCTTGGAAATTCAGATCGAGTTCGTTGTGCTTCTTATCTGTTCGGAGGAGATGCTCGCCTATGGTGGGAGGGAGCTTCAGTAGCCCTGAACTTGGCTACACTGTCTTGGACGCGCTTCACAGAAGTGTTTTACTCCAAGTATTTTACGGATGAGGTGCGTACCCGATTGACCACGGAGTTTATGAGCCTTAGACAGGGGGATCTGACGGTTACGGAGTTCATTCGTAAGTTCGAGAGGGGTTGTCATTTTGTGCCCCTGATCGCGAACGATGCTAAAGCCAAGTTGATGCATTTTTTGGTGGGTTTACGGCCGATCTTGCGCCGTGATGTTAGGGTGTCTGACCCTACTACTTACGAGGTCGCCGTCTCCAGAGCTCTGGCCGCAGAGTAGGACCAGCGAGATATAGAGAGGGATCGCTTGGGAAAGCGACCAGTTCAGATACCACACCGCCCCCCTCCTCCTCAGCAGCACCAACATCAGCATAAGAGGCCATATCACGGCCCGCCCAGGAATAGAGGAGGACCTCAGCAGCAGCAGGGACGTGCAGTCCTGAGGACTTTTGAGCACCCAGTCTGTCCCAAGTGCTCACGTCGCCACCCTGGAGTATGCATGTTTGGTTCAGGGAAATGTTATAAGTGTGGCAGCACGGACCACATGATGCCACAGTGTCCCCGGAAGAATCTGCCTACCCAAGGCAGAGATTTTGCCCTCCATGCTGCGGAGACGAACCCCGATACCATGTTGATGACAGGTACCTTACAGCTTTAAGTTTATATTTGTGCATTCCAATGTTTTGGGAATCGGGTTTAAGATTTTGACTTAGAATTGCAATAGGATTGCATGCTCTACTCAGTACTATTTTCGGGATTTAATTAGGAGAACTGTGACCTTTGCATGTCTATAAGCTTAGCTCTTATGATTATTTGGGTTCAGCTTAGTGTTCCGAATTTTCAGGGAGAATTTTCATAGCCGGTTCAGCCACCAAAGCCCTGATAGATTCAGGGGCTACCCACTCATTTATCTCAGAGGTCTTTGCGAACTTTCTCAAAGTTAAGACCATCGGGCTAGATGTAGCCTATTCAGTATCATTGCCTTCGGGAGATGAGATAACAGCCACCAACGTGATCCGTGACATAGACCTCGAGCTGCATGGAAATCTTGTGTATGCGGATCTGATCTTATTGCCGATGCCAGAGTTTGACATCATATTGGGCATGGACTGGCTACTGCGGAACAGAGTTTTGATCGACTTTCAGCGGAGATCCATTTTAGTCCGACCGCCTGGAATGACTCAGTTCTTATTTGAGCCGGACAGGTACTTTTCTTTACCGCGCATTATTCCATATGTTCAGGCTAGGAAGCTCATGCATAGAGGGTATCGGGCATTTTTAGCAAATTTTATATCGGTCCCCGAGACACCCAGTCAGTCAGCCGCAGATGTTCCGATTGTTAGAGACTTCTTAGACGTTTTTCCTGAGGACGTCTCTGGTATGCCACCTGAGAGAGAGGTGGAGTTTTCTATCGAGCTTATGCCAGGTATGGTTCCAATCTCCAAAGCACCGTACCGACTTGCACCGACAGAGATGGCAGAGATTAAGAAGCAGATTCAGGAACTTCTTGATAAGGAGTTCATTCGCCCGAGTTTCTCACCTTGGGGCGCGCCAGTCTTGTTTGTTAAGAAGAAGGATGGCTCGATGAGGCTTTGTATTGACTACCGGGAGTTGAACAGGGTTACAGTGAAGAATAAATACCCATTTCCGAGGATTGAAGATCTGTTTGACCAGTTGCAGGGAGCTTCGATTTTCTCCAAGATAGATTTGCGTTCAGGTTATCACCAGTTGAGGGTGAGAGACACCGATGTTTCGAAGACAGCTTTCAGGACTCGTTATGGCCACTACGAGTTCCTTGTGATGCCGTTCGGTTTGACGAATGCGCCAGCGATCTTCATGGATCTCATGAATCGCGTATTTCAGCCGCACCTCGACCAGTTTGTGATAGTATTCATAGACGACATTCTCGTCTACTCCAAGAATCGGGAGGATCACAGCAGGCATCTGACCACAGTATTGCAGACATTGCAGAAGAACAAATTATTCGCAAAGTTCAGTAAGTGCGAATTCTGGTTAGAGAAGGTGGCGTTCTTAGGCCACATTGTTTCTAGCAGTGGTATTGAGGTAGACCCAGCGAAAGTTGCAGCAGTCAGAGATTGGGTTGTGCCGCAGAACGCATCAGAGATCCGCAGTTTTCTTGGCTTAGCAGGATATTATCGGAAGTTCATTAAGGGATTCTCCTCTATTGCAGTTCCACTCACAGCACTGACAAAGAAGAATGTGAAGTTTGTTTGGAGCGATGAGTGTCAGAAGAGCTTCGATACTTTGAAGCAAGCTCTTATCTCAGCACCAGTTTTGTCCATGCCGTCAGGGCCCGGTGAGTTTGTGCTATATACCGATGCTTCGAAGCTCGGTTTGGCTGCAGTATTGATGCAGCATGGGAAGGTCATAGCGTATGCTTCTCGACAGTTGAAGACTCATGAGAAGAACTACCCTACCCATGATTTAGAGTTGGCCGCCATAGTTTCTGCCTTGAAGATTTGGAGACACTATCTGTATGGAGAGAAGTTCCAGATCTTTACCGACCACAAGAGCCTCAAATATTTCTTTACGCAGAAGGAGCTGAACATGCGTCAGAGGCGTTGGTTGGAGCTTGTGAAAGACTACGATTGTGACATTAGCTACCACCCGGGTAAGGCTAATGTAGTAGCAGATGCACTGAGCAGAAAAGTTGCAGTGATGGCTCATTTGCCAGTTTCGCGACCTCTTCAGTCTGAGATGCAGAGGTTTGATCTTGAGACTTATCCTCGAGGTAGAGTTCTCCGTCTATCAACCTTGACCATTCAGTCTTCCCTTCTTGACCGTATTCGTAGTGGTCAGGCAGCAGATGAGCAGTTGGCCAAGTGGAAGCAGAGAGATGAGGCCAAGGGCAGTGCTTTGTATTCAGTCAGCGATGGCATAGTGAGATACCGAGACAGGATATGGGTTCCTAGCAGTGATTCTATCCGAGCAGACATCTTATCAGAAGCCCATATGTCACCGTACTCTATTCATCCAGGGAGTACGAAGATGTACAAAGATCTGCATCTATTGTATTTGTGGCCTGGTATGAAGAAGGACATCAGACGGTTTGTTTCCGAGTGTCTGACTTGTAAGTTAGTGAAGGCAGAGCACCAGAGACCAGCAGGTATGCTCAAGCCTCTTTCTATTCCCGAGTGGAAGTGGGAGAATGTTACCATGGACTTTGTGACCGGATTGCCGAAGTCAGCCAGGGGATCGAATGCCATATGGGTGATTGTAGATCGTCTTACCAAATCAGCGCACTTCTTGCCTATTAAGACGACTTTCACCATGATTCAGTATGCAGAGTTGTATATCCGGGAGATAGTCCGACTTCATGGCATTCAAGTTTCGATCGTATCTGACAGAGACCCCAGATTCACTTCCTCTTTTTGGAAGAGTTTGCATTCGACTATGGGGACGAAGTTGCTGTTTAGCACAGCTTTTCATCCGCAGACAGATGGGCAGTCAGAGAGAGTTATTCAGATATTAGAGGATCTTCTCCGAGCTTGCTCATTGATTTCTCAGGGAGTTGGGAGTCGAACTTGCCATTGGTAGAGTTCAACTATAACAACAGCTTCCAGTCATCAATTGGTATGGCACCGTATGAAGCACTGTATGATCGCAAGTGTAGATCTCCTGTTCATTGGGATGAAGTGGGAGAGAGAGCAGAGCTGGGTTCAGAGATTATTCAGCAGACTATTGATGTAGTAGCCCGAATCCGTGATAGAATGAGGACTGCTCAGAGTCGACAGAAGAGCTATGCAGATCAGAGAAGGAGAGAGTTAGAGTTTGCTGTCGGCGACCATGTTTTCGTGAAGGTGGCACCTATGAAGGGTGTCATGAGATTCGGGAAGAAAGGGAAGCTCAGCCCGAGATTTATTGCACCATTTGAGATCCTTGACAGAGTTGGGACGCTAGCTTATCGTGTTGCTCTTCCGCCGAATCTGGCCGGAGTACACAACGTGTTCCACGTCTCCATGCTAAGGAAGTATATGGCGAATCCATCGCATGTGCTGAATTTTGAGCCGTTGCATCTCACTCCGAACCTATCTTATGAGGAGAGACCGGTGCAGATCCTAGACAGGCAGGAAAAGAAGCTTCGGAACAAGCTGGTTAAGCGAGTGAAAGTCAAGTGGCTCAACCATTCAGAGGAGGAAGCTACGTGGGAGTCTGAGCCAGAGATCAGGAGTCGGAACCCTGAGTTATTCGGTGAGTTTTAATTTCGAGGACGAAATTCTCTTTAAGGGGGGAAGGATTGTAGAACCCGTAACTTAGACTACGTATAAGTCATGCATAATTCTAGTATTTAAATTAAAATGATTTTATTGCATGAGTATTTAAATTTAATTATTTTACGTAGTAGTTTAAATTTTTATCCTTTCAGTTATTTCAGTAAGGCCGGACTGGAGTTGGAGTTTAGAGATAAAATTTAAGATTCAGAAAATATTTCCGGAATTTATTTTAGCTAGCAAGTAAGTTAATTTAAGTTAAAAGGAGGTTTATGAAATTATTTAAGTTACTTGAGGTGAGTAGAAAGTAAATTCAATTAAGTTCCATAATTAAGGGGTTAGTTCACTAAATGAATTAAAGGATTAGTGAGGCTTTTAAGGGTTATAAATTTACTAATTAGAAAATAATTCTCCTCCATTTATTAGTGGATTTTTCGGCCACTCATTAGCAGAATAAGCAATTATATGCCAATTCACCTTTGACCCATTCTTTGTCATTTTTTAGCATGATAACCTTTTTTTAATTATTAAATTACCTTAATAAATTAATATTAGAACATATCTTATCCTAGTCTAGCATGGAGAAATCGTCCACCCTAGTATTTTCTCCCCAACAAATCATTTGATATCAAAGTAAATTCAAATTTCAAAAGAGAGGAGACTTGGTCATGCCCTTGAATCCCTTTATTATTGGATCTCCCTCACTCTCCTAACCATCACTTCCCCTCCCCGATGACCGAAATTCAGAGGCATTTCAGAGTGTAAAAACCGTGAGCATCCTAGCAAGAATTAGGAGAAAAAAATCGAGTAGCAAGCAAGAAAAGAAAACACTCCACCTCCTCTGCGCCGAATCGTTTCATTCTTTCGTTTTTCGTTCAAACGAAACCAGGCATGCATATATTTTTCCTTGACTCTTCAATCAAGTTGTATTATGTTTTTTAAACCTTACATGATCATGTTTTAATAGCCAAAAACCAAAATATATCATGAACATTTCGAAAATAAAGATGCAGATTTTTTTGAGTTTCATGACAAGCTTCACGGGTTGCTTTGTTTTGTGGGTTTCAGGTATTGGTTCGATTCCAGGCTTCTAAGGCGACATCTGGACATGTAATAGGATGCATAAGGACCATGTTGGTCTATTCATTTAAACTCATGTACGCTGGAGATCAAGAAAATGACAGCAACTCCCCATTGCTCTCCATTTGTGTTTCGAAAATTCAGTTGCTGTCAAAAGGGAAATAAAAATGATCATGGCTGTCCCAAGGCCTATAGCCATGGTTAGATCACTTCCCTAGTATGTCTAAGACGTGACTAAGTCGCCCTTTTGGTGGCTTGGTCCATGGTGCATCGGTTTTTAAATAAAACTCAAGAACAGCCCCTTCCCCTGTCGGCTTCCTCTCTTTTTCAGCTTGTGTTGTTTCGAATTGTAGGGAATGGTGTGGATCTTGGTTGGCCTCTGGCCCTTAGCCACGGTTTACACCATGCCCCTAGATGTCTAGATCGTGTCATGGTCAATCAAATGGCCATTGGAACGATTCGTGACAGCAAAACAAAAGCAATGCATCCTACGTGCAGAATTTGTTCTCGGTTGTACTGTTTGGTTCGTTGCTGGAATATTTCGAATTTTGGCTGGTCTAAAGCTCTTAGCCATGGTTCGAATCATTCCTTGGGATGTTGCTAAGAGTCTCTGGTCGGTGATTGAAGCTCTAATGGCCGGTAGTCTCGAAAACGACGTAAGGAAACCAAAGCACAGCTGCTGTATTTTTGGACAGCAACTTGCTGTGACGGTTCAGTGGCTCGTTCGAGTTCTCGGTTGGCTTTTAGCCTATGGCCTTTGACTGGCCAGTGCCTCATTGAGTTAGGAAGGTCATGTTTTTTTCTTTTTGTGTTTCAGATCATTTTTGAGGTCGTACGAGATTTTACGGTGCGATGTGCCAAATTGACTCTCGAGAGAGCGTTTAGTGTTTTGGCCTCCATTTCACCTAGATTTCGACCCTCACAATTTTTGGAGCATTATTTCATCTTTTTGGGAGTATTTTAATCATGACTACATGTTAGTTCAGTGTTGGTTCGGGTTGGTTCGTGGTCATGTTTAAATACGGAGTCGTTGGACGTAATTGTCGCACTTTCGGGTTTAATTGCATAGTTGTGCCTTTTAAAGCTATTGCATATTTTTCATGACACATTTAGGTTGCAGCGAACCTGGGAGCGATCCAATCCAATCAGCAAAATTATGACATGATATTTAATTATGTTAATTAATTATATTACGTGCAAAAATAGAAATTTTGAGATTTATGCGATATTGCTTGTGGTCACTTTACTATCATGCTTAAGTCCGGTCGCCAGTCACCGGCCCGGTCGCCAGTTACCGGTCAGTTCAGTTGTTTCACCCAGTATACTGTGGCAGTAGTCTGATCAGACATACATTATTAAGTCTGGTCGCCAGTTACCGGCCCGGTCGTCAGTTACCGGTCAGTTCAGTTTCATTTCGGTCGCCAGTTACCGGTCAGGTCAGTTCAATTCAGGGACCACTTGCATAGACCATAATCTCACCAGAAAATTATTACAGTTATTTCATGAAAGGGCTCCAAGGAGCAAACATTTTCATTATGATTTTCAGTTCAGTTATGCACGTATTATAATTTCTCACGACCAGTTATTTTCACCTTATGCCTCATGACATGATATTATTGTCCCATGCAAAATTTTACTATTTATTTACTTTTTATTTACGATATATGCATGTTGAGTCTTTAAACTCACTAGACTTGATTGTTGTAGGTGCTGTTGATGATGTCGGGATCGAGGGCGGGGACCAGTGACCCAGCTCGAGTCGGCAGTAGTTGGACCCGAGGACCTCAGTTCAGCATTTGTTATTATTTGATTGCTCAGACATTTTTATATATTGTTGGATAAATTTTAACTGTTGCTTCGAAAAATGTTAATTTCTTCCGCTGCCACTTTGAACATCAAACTTTATTTATCAGTTCAATTATGAATGAGGCAATTTTATTTATTTAAAAAGAAAATTTTTAAATTTTCCGCAAATTTTTCAAGCACGGATTTCTAGGCCTTTATATCCGGGTCTGGGTTTCCATCGAAATTTGGAACTCGATTCCTTCTTAGAGATTCATAATGGTATTTAATTCCACGTGGTTGTGGTTCTTGAGGTGGTTGGATGGCGTTAGCTAATGGGTTCACGAATCCTTGCAACGTCGCAGCTACTATAGTGGCTATTGCCATCATATCTTCTTGGCTGAGGTTTACTCTCTGAGGTGGTAGTGGATTTTCATTTTGGTTGGCGCCACGAGGGTTACGGTTGTTTCGTGGTGGTTTGCCTGCCATATCCTATAAACATGTATTTTATTAATTTGTTTGCCACCATATTTAATCAAATAAATCATTTCATTAATTTGTAAAAAATTTTCATACAATCAATCTTTTCAGAATAAATGTTTAATCAAATAGCTCTAGGTACAAGTGGTGCCTATTCTAGAGTTCTTTCCCTACTCATCTATAACTTCACCGTCTCCTTCTGCTTCATTAATTCCTTCCTCTACGGGGTTTTCTTCTAGTTGTTCCATGAGTTCTTCCATGTTGATCATTTCATTTTGCAGGTGCTCAATGTAATTCTGCAGTTGTGTGTTGTGATGATCAAGGTTGTTTACTTGATCTTGTAGCTCCTGTATTGTTGATTGGCTTACTTTATCATTGATTTCTTGATCTGCGATCTGTTCTTCTAGACGGCGTTGCGTTTTGAGAAGGCTATCGTCCCGGATTTTGAGGGTAAAAATCCTATCCTGAGCTTTGTTTAACTCTTTCTTGGTGATTTCGTGTCGACGTTCCGACTCTAGATGATAAGCGGCATAACGTCTTACGTCCTCGCGTAGTTTCTTCTCTTCCTATCTGGCCTCACAAAGATCCTCCGTCATGCATACATTATTCCCGTCTAACTGGAAATTATCTCTTTCGAGTTTCTCAATTTTTTCTTTCAGTGTTTTAATTTCTGACTCCTTTTCCTGAAGTTGATTTTGAAGTTCATTTATAATGCGTTGAAGATCCATGTTGTTTTCCTATAAAAAACAATTTTATACATAAGATACTTATCAAATTTTTAAATATGCAATAGAAGGATAATAGAAAGTTTCAAAATAATTTGGTACACATAGTATTTTCTTAGACACAAATTTTATTACAACCCAGATATTATAATGCTAATCTAATCGAACATCTCTCCGCCATCGCTGTCACTGGTGTTGTCATCTCCGGCCACCTCCATCGGTGCTACCTCCTCTTCTTCCATGTTCTCTATCACCAAATGCAGGTAATTATTCTGATCTTGAAGTCTATCCATAGTGCCATGAAGCTTCGAAATGTACCGATCCTGTCTGGCGTTGTACTCCTCCTGGCGCTGATGGGCCTGAGCAGCACGTCCTCGCTCTATCTCCACCCTCTCCAGCAAATCTGTGTTAAGTGAAGCTAAGCGCGCGATGCGGGTGGAATCAGTCGGTATCTGTAGGAGCTGGCTCTCAGCCAAATACAAATGATGAGTCATCCGTTGTACGTCAGTCTCAAGTATGTGTCTACTCTCAATAAGTTCCTGTTTCTCCAATTTTTCCCTAGCCAGTTGCACGTTCAAAGTCGCGATCTCCCTATTCTGATTATCAATCGTGATTTGGCGCATGCGAAGGGCAGCCTGAGCGCGAGTACGAGGAGCAGCCATTTCCTAGGATAAAATCGAAGGCAAAGCATCAGAGTCGTGTCAAAGATAGAAAGGCACAAAATAGAAACAAAGTTGTCGTGGAAAAATCGTGATACTAAAAATTGCGAAGCGATTGAAGAGATAGATTTTTAAAGGCTATTCGAAAGTTAGGAAACTGACGAAAGTTGGATTTCAAGAACGAATGATAGTTGGACTCGAATTGGGATGCACTAGGCTTTTGCCAAAATTTGACTTCGCCAAATTTTTTTTATCAAAATCTCAGCGAGATTATGAACCTGGCGGCTCTGATACCACTTAAGTGTCACGATCCAAGTCCAAAGTGGTTCTTGATCTTAATCATCGTTCACCAACCCCAGAAAGCTTCCTGCTCCTCCTTATTTATTTGCTCTTCGGTTTTATCTGAAATTTGTAAGGGGTGAGTGTTTTGGGAAACACTCAGCAAGTGGGGGTCGATCGATTCCAAAGATACATATAGAATTTAATTTTTTTTAAAAATTTCTTTTAACATACATTCATAACATACTTTCAAAACTCAATATTCTTGACTTGACACAACAGAAACGAAGCGAATAAAAGACGGAGATTATCAAATGATTCAGAACAAAACAGAAACAATTCAGATCATTTCTGAACAGACAAAGCACACTGTTACTCATCTCATTTCCATGGTCAAATTGTTCCCAATATGTTAGTCCTCTAAGGGGTGAGGCCAGAACATGGTTTTATACCCACCAATGGGGGCCAGAACATGGTTTTATACCCATCAATGAGGGCCAGAACAGAACATGGTTTTATACCCACCAATGGGGCCAGAACAGAACTACAATTCTCGTCCCATTTAAAATTCGAATCATAACAGTGCAACAGAATTCAGAATTAACAGACCGAATTTTTCAGCTATTCAGATTTTAGAGTTAATCATCCAGACACAGCGGAACCAAGAATTTCGAAACTTAGAAGAGAACACATAATCGATCGAAATTTAAAATAGAACACACTGAAATTTTCGAAAAAAAGGACACACCAACATGCATGTCACGTTATTTATATCAAAGTTTAAAATAGAAACGAAGTACATAACAATAGCCCATTTACTGTAGTTTTTCGAAGATAGGTTCGAAATTTGCAGACTTTGACTTGAAATTTCCTTCCGAAAATTTGGCAGCACTTCTACGTAATCTCAACAAATACTGTCTTCAAATCGGCAGCACCTCGACGTAGAACTCTAGCACTTGACTGCACGAAACTTTCTTCCTTCTTCCTTGCTAGCCTTGGCCGAAATTTTGGAGAGTTTGGTGGAGGGGAGTAGCCGAATTTTTGATAGGTTTTGTGGTGTGCTTTCTCTCAACCAAGTGAGTGGTATTTATAGACAAAAAAAAGACTCTCCACCTTGCCACCCCCTTGGCCGAATTCTTGGCCATCAAGAAAGGCTTGAATGTGATTAATTGTAGACCAATGTGTTCTTCCAAATTTCAAGACTAGTTATAATGATGGGTTCATGCATTCCTCAAGTTCTAGAATGATCATCCAAACTCCCATGCATATTAAGTTTGTCTTAACTCCCAGCTCCTTCATTGATTATTTCTTGCATAATTAATTTTTCGAAACCTTTAGCTCCTCCGTTAGCTCTCTTTTTAGTCTTGTTAGGACAAGCTTGGTTGAGCTTCTTTGAGCTGACAGATCGAGTCAGTGAGCTGGGGTTTTTCTCCTCCCGTGACAATACTTCGATGGATGAAGTTACTTCTAGCTTGGCCTCCCGTTGGGTTAATCTCCGAGCATTGAAGCTATTTCTTCGAGTTAAGTTAGCAGAAATCTAAGTTAATATTCAAGTTATCTAGTCGGAATAAAAATTTTAGTGCTTAGTTTGAATTAAACTTCAAGTTCGTATTACTTACTTGGCTCGTAAAATCCCGAGTTCTCGCACAACCTTGCTGGGATCAACTGATATACCATCTCCGGATATAATATGACCCGGAAATACTACTTGTCTCAACCAGAACTCACATTTTGACAGTTTAGCATACAATTTCTCAGTTCTCAGAATTTTCAACACAGTTCTCAAATGTTCTGCATGCTCAATCATATTCTTCGAATAAATCAAAATATCATCAATAAAAATGATGACAAAATCATCGAGATATTTCTGGAAGACACGGTTCATCAACCCCATAAATACAGCCGGTGCATTCGTCAAACAAAACGGCATGACAATAAACTCGTAATGTCCATACCTGGTTCTGAATGCTGTCTTTGAGATATCAGAATCCCTGACTCTCAGCTGATGGTATCCAGATCTCAAATCGATCTTGGAATATACAGATGAACCCTGCAACTGATCAAACAAATCACCAATGCAAGGCAAGGGATATTTATTCTTTACCGTTGCTTTGTTCAGTTGCCGGTAGTCGATACAGAGTCTCATAGACCCGTCTTTCTTCCTCACACATAATACTGGAGCACCCCAAGGAGATACACTCGGTCTGATGTAACCATTGGCCAGTAAGTCCTCCAACTGTTCTTTCAACTCTTTCATTTCAATCGGTACCATTCTGTACGGAGCTCTGGAAATCGAAACTGTACCTTGCTTCAACTCAATGCTGAAGTCTATCTCTCGAATCGGAAGCAAACCAGGAATCTCATCTGGGAAGACATCAGCAAACTCGCAAACCACTGGCAAATCCGCCAATGATGGATTCGATTTCAGTAAATCAACTGAATAGACAAGGAATCCATCCGCTCCTTTCTGCAATAATCGAGGCATATTCATAGCAGATATCAAAGGAATTCGGGCTCGAGAACCCTTACCGTAAAATTTCCATTCCTCAGCCATCTCAGGTCTGAATCGTACAATCTTGTGGAAACAATCAACTGTAGCTCTGTACTTGGTCAGTATACCGATACCGATAATTCAATCAAAATCAGAAATCCCAAGCACAATACAGTCCAACTCGATCTCATGCCCATCCTACTGCAGTATACAAGATTTAACAGACTTCACTGATATCAACCCTGTCCCTAATGGAGAAGAGACAGACAATACCACAGACAACGACTGAATAGGCAATGCATGACTCAATGCAAATCGCTCTGAAATAAAAGTATGCGAAGCACCAGTATCAAACAATACATATGCAGGACAACCAGAAATAAAACAGTTACCTGCAACAATGTCATCAGGTGCGTCCTGTTCCTGCTCCTCAGTCAAAGCAAACACCCTGGCCAGCTGTCCCCCCTGGCCTCTGCTGTGACTGAGCTGGTGCTGGCTGAAAGGAGTGGACTGCAGCTGGTCGTCTACCAGTCTAAGCCACTGATCCAGATGACTCTGCTGCCTGGGATCCCTGTGCACCTCTCTGGGGACATACTCGAGCAAAATGTCCTTGCTGTCGACATATACGACAAGAGCCAAACACTTCGCGGCGCTGCTATGTGGAATGCTTCCCTCCACAAGTGCTGCAATATGATCCTGTATGACTTTGGCTATGACCAGTCTGTCTCGAGCCACTGGAACTGGAAGAACTGCTGCCAGACTTCTTAAACTGTCTTCCCCTGGCTTTCAAATAGTCCTTCTTTCCACCACTGCTGCTACCACTCTCGAATTTGGGAGGGGGTTGCTGTGGTATCGGTGCTGGGGCAACATATGAAGCTCCTCTCTATCTCATCAGACCAGCTTCTGCTCCCTTTGCTGGGGCAACATATTAAGCCATTGATGAACTGATCAGCCACCGCTTCTTCATTCTCGGCCACATGTGGAGCAAATCTCAGTAGTGTAGAGAATTTAGACACATATTCCTCAATGTTCAACTGCCCTTGTCTCAGATTCGCAAACTCAGCACCTTTATCCTTTCTGTATGACACAGGGAAGAATCTCTGATAGAATTTGGATTTGAAGACATTCCAGGTAATAGGCGTACCTCGTTGCTCCAAGGCCCTCTTGGTCGTAATCCACCAGTTCTTGGCAACATCATGCAACTGGTGTCCTATCAGTTTCATTCTCCGTTCATCAGTGTAATCCAAAGAGTCAAACAGCATCTCTATGTTGTCTAACCAGCTCTCACAATCCACTGAAGTCTCAGTGCCCCTCAGAGTCGACGGATGAAAAGACTGAAATCTCTTCAATAATGTCTCCATCGGAGTGGCTGTAACATCCATCGGAGGATTTGAATTACTGCCTTGTTCCGGTACTCTTCTCGGAGGCATATCTGATTATCGAAAGGGTTAACAATCACAATTTACAAATTTTTCTCAGTCCCTTTCTGATCATCTTCCCTCTGATCAAGAATCGGTTCTGATCCATTCCCAATAATACACATTACTATATCAAAATCAGATAATCAGGCAAGCATGTATTAAAGCAGGAAGTCATGCTAGCAATCATAAGAAAGGAAAGAAAACTAGTCTACCTCGCTCACTAGCTTCTATCTCAGTCTAAAGGATCTATCGCTATGATACCACCTGCTGTGGGGACCCGGACGTTAATTCATTTCTTAATCATTCTCGGGGAATAATTCAATCAATTAAGATAAACAGGGTCTAAATTTTTTTTTTTAAATGCGGAACGTAATGGAATCCTTTTAATATTCATATCAGTATAAAAATACAAATCTTGTACAACGTTCGACAAAGTCAAACTAGGGTTCAAGTATTATATATCAAGTGTTGAAACCTATCTACTTCTGAATCCAGATCACCACGCTAACTTGTCCTCTCTCTCATCCTTTTCTTGACCCTGATCCTGTCCCACCTGTTGTCATGCACACATACAAACAAGACAACAGCCGGATAAATCCGGTGAGAATATAATCCCAGTATAAACAATGTATACATGCAATGCATAAAGTCATACGTTTAAACAATGTATACATGCAATGCATAAAGTCATATACAAAAGTATAAACCATGTATCACAAAACATAAATCATAATTTATGACACATTAGTGAATATACATAAAACTCTTTTACTCGTCATCTCAGACTCGACTCATATCTAATCTAGGGATCCCGGTTCCTGGATATTACAATATACCGAATCTCCGCGATAGGAATCGATCCATTCCTAAGCAACATTGATATAAATCAAATATCCATTGTCTTGGCATATCCGCCATAGACTTGGAATATCCGCCAATGCCTACTCTGACAATGTGCAATGGGCCAATGATCACTCTGTCATAATCTGGCATCTCTGTCAACGACTCTCACTCAATAGCTATCTGCTATTCTCTGCTTTTCTATAAATCAATAGACTAAGCATATTCATTCAAAAAATACAACAGTATGAAAACAATAACATACAAGTATGTGGTTTAGGGAATCTCAAGTCCAATCTGACTTAAGTCAATCTCCCGGTTAACATTGATTTATACCTTTCTTGTCGTAGTTCTGACGAAGTCTAAGTCCTGAATTCGAAGCAGTCAATACCAATCTGAAATGACGTGTCGAATAGGAACAATATCAATATACAACTCATATCAATACTCATTCTGATCAATACTCAATCTAATTCAGTTTCGACGGCATAACAGTATAGTCTTGATATCCCCGTGAACTCAGACAACAATATATATCAATTACAAATTATAACCAATATCCAATATAATCCATAATCTCAGAAATCTGAATAATCTCAATTCCATCTCTGAAAAATCATAACAAATGTATAAACAATCTGTTCTTCAATCTGTTCTCGGTTCTACGATGTCTAATATCTCAAGAACATCATATATCAATCTTATACGATTCTCACAATATCATAATTTCAAACCATATCAAAATTCAATAAAACTTACGTCTAGGTGAAGCTCTCGTCGATAGAAACACTATACTGAAGTCGGATTGAAACTCTGAAGCTCTTCTCGTTTCTTTCTGAGGAATAATGAAAGAAGTTTGAATATATATATATATATATATATATATATATATATATCATGCACGGTGAGGGGCAAGCGGCTCGTTCTTTGCCCTGCACGTCTCGCGCATATGCCCGACCTCTACCGGCGCATATGCGCGAGACCTACAGGTCTCGGCGTCAACCAATTCTACTACTCGCGCATATGCGCGCCCTAATCCCGCGCCTATGCGCGACATTCTCTGGAATGGAATCTTAGCTACTGGGCACCTCGCGCATATGCGCGCACCTCGTCGCGCATGTGCGCCAACATCTCTGGACTTGGCAATCACCAAGACATCTCCTCGCGCCTATGCGCGCCCTGTCTCGCGCATATGCGCGAGGGCCTCTATCCTCGCGATAAGCCTTGCGCGCATGTGCGCGTCTCCTCTCGCGCATGTGCGCGTAAAACACTGCCCGATCATTCTTGTACATGTATTGCTATTCCATTTTCAATTCGATGCCTTTTAAATCAGCTCTCGACTTGATCTGACTATAATCACATCAATTTATCGATAATTAATCCCAAATTACCGTAATAAAATTTCAGGCATTACAAATCTAATGAATTATCGATAATCACAAGATGATTTACGATAATACGGTTCACGGTCCTTACATTTCTTCCCCATTTAAAAGATTTCTTCCTCGAAATCTCAAGTGTCCATATCTACATAACATTGAAAAACATCAAATATGTCACCAGTTATAGTACATATCAAAATTAAATTCAGAAAAGGGATCATTATACATTGAATACAATGGAGCGGATGGAATCGAATCAAATAAATGTGGATATGATTCTCGCATCTTGTTTTCTAATTCCCATGTTGACTCTTCTACACTATGTCATGTTCATCGTACTCGAACTAGTGGAATCACTTTATTACGCAAAATCTTCTCTTTCCGATCCATAATGCAAATAGGTTTCTCAACATAGGAAAGGGAAGGATCAAGTTCAACCTCATCATGTTGAAGAACATGTGATGCATCGGATTCATACTTTCTCAACATAGAAACATAAAATATATCGTGAATGGCATATAAAGTTGGTGGCAATGCTAGCCGATAAGCAAGATCCCCAACTCGATCAAGGATCTCGTATGGACCAACATATCGAGGAGATAATTTTCCTCGCATGCCAAATCGAACTGTGCCTGTAAAGGGAGATATTTTCAAAAACACTTTATCATCTTTCTGGAATTCTAAGGGTCGTTTTCGTTTATTCGCATAACTCGTTTGATGATCCTGGGCAGCTTTCATTCGCTGCCGAATCAACTGAACCTTATCATTCATTCCATGTATCATTTTAGGTACATTCAGTTGTCTCTCACTGATTTCATCCCAGAATAACGATGACCTACATCGTCTCCCATATAAAGCTTCAAATGGTGCCATACCAATACTATTTTGTAAGCTATTATTATATGAAAATTCCTCGAATGGTAAGGCATCTTGCCATCCGACGTTAAATCCATCACAATAGCACGTAACATATCTTCTAAAGTTTGAATTGTATGCTCAGTTTGGCCATCAGTTTTAGGATGATAAGCAGTACTTATAGCCAAACGCGTACCCATAGATTCTTGGAAACTTCCCATAATTTAGAATTCAACCTGGGATCACGATCTGATACAATCGAGACTGGCACACCGTGCAGTCTCACAATATTCTCGATGTATAAATGGGACATTCTCTTATAAGGATAAGTCCGCTCATATGGAATAAAATGCGCAGATTTCGAAAGCCGATCAATAATAACCCAAATAGCATCATAGTCCTTAGGCGAACGAGGAAAATGAGTTACAAAATCCATAGCAATATGTTCCCAATTCAATTTCTGGATTTCAAGACTATGGATTAATCTTCCGGGTTTCATTCTCTCGGCTTTCACTTGCTGGCAGGTAAGGCATGTCGAAATAACTTCAACAATGTCCTTCTTCATACGTCTCCACCAGAATTGAGGTCTCAATGTCAAATACATTTTTCGGCCTCCAGGTTGAATACTGTATTGGCTACAATGTGCTTCACGAAGAAGGGCAGACTTTAATTCAGCATTATCAGGAACTACCAGCCGACCATTAAGTCGTAAAGAACCATCAGAAGAAATTTGGAATCCAGACTGATGTCCTGCAGATACAAGTTCTTTCGACTTTTGAATCTGAGTATCGCTTGGTTGGGCTTTTTGTATTTTAAATATCAAGTTAGGCTCAATTTTCAATGTTGAGATAGTGACAAAATTCCAATTTGAGTGAAAAGTCCAGCCAGAAGTACATATATCCTCATGTACTTTGGCGACACTAACAGAAGCTAAAACAGAGTCATGTACTTTACGACTAAGGGCATCCGCCGTAACATTCACCGATTCCGGATGATATTGAATCTTACAATCAAAGTCTTTCAGGAGATCCATCCATCTACGTTGCCTCATATTCAAATCATATTGAGAAAATAGATATTTCATACTCTTATAGTCCGAATAGATAACAAACTTTTCTCAGTACAAATAATGGCGCCAAATCTTCAACGCAAATTCAATGGCGGCCAATTCAAGGTCATGAACAGGGTAACGAGTTTCATGAGATTTAAATTGACGAGACACATAAGCAACCACTTTGCCATGTTGCATCAAAACACAGCCCAAACCTTTACCAGATACATATGTACACACTAAAAATCCTCCGGTACCTGAGGGAATAGTAAGCACAGGTTCTGTGGTCAGTCTCGTCTTCAATTAAAGAAAACTAGCTTCACATTCATCTGATTAAATGGATCGCTGATTCTTCTATGTCAGTTGAGTAATAGGTTTAGCTATTTTCGAAAACCCTTCAATAAAACGACGATAATAACCAGCTAAACCCATGAAGCTATGGATCTCAGGAACATTCGTAGGTCTCGGCCAATTCAATACGGCTTCAACCTTAACAAGATCAACAGATATGCCATGTCTCGAAATAACGTGGCAAAAAATAATACTTTGTCCATCCTGAATTCACATTTGGACAACTTAGCATATAAATGACCATTATGCAGAGTTTGAAGTATTTGTTTCAAATGTTCAGTATGTTCCTTTTTCGATTTTGAATAGACAAGAATATCATCAATAAAAACAATAACGAATCGGTCAAAAAAATCTCAAAAGACAAGATTCATTAAATCCATAAATACAGTAGGAGCATTCGTGAGACCGAAAGGCATAACCAAGAACTCATAGTGGCCATACCTAGTACGAAAAGCAATTTTAGGCACATCTTCTTCTTGAACTCGTACTTGATGATACACAAAACAAAGATCAATCTTAGAGTATACAGAGGTACCCTGAAGCTGATTAAATAAGTCATCAAATACGAGGAAGTGGATAATTATTTTTCACAGTAGCCCGATTCAATTGCCTATAATCGATACACATTCGCATAGTACCATCTTTCTTTCGAACAAATAAAACTGGAGCTCCACAAGGCGATACACTCGGTCGAATATATCCCTTATCGAGAAGATCCTGAAATTGTTCTTTCAATTATTTCAATTCAAGAGGTGCCATGCGATAAGGAGATTCAGATTTAGGCGCAGTCCCCGGCATAAGATCAATGCTAAATTCAACTTCTCGATGATGAGGAAAATCAGGAATCTCATCAAGAAATACATCCGGGAACTCTTTCGCAACAGGAATATCAGATAAAGAAGGCTCCTTCTTCGAGACATCAATAGTGTAGATAAGATAACCCTCATCCCCGCTATCCAAAAGTCGAGAAATTTCCAAAGAAGATAGCAAAGGAATTTTGGCTTGAGAACCCTTGCCATAAAAATTCCATTTTGGTCCATCAACAGGTCGAAATCAAACCACTCCATGAAAACAATCGACAATAGCTTGATTGGTTGTCAGGATATACATGCCAATAATACGATCAAAGTCGTGCATTGGGAGGACAATCAAATTCAGAAATATCACATTATCCTCATATATCAATACACAATTATGCACAACTTGGTTAGACAGAATAATCTTTACTGCTAGCGTGGCTATCGACAAAGTATCATACAATGGAGCCCATATAATATCATGGTATGCAACAAATGCATGAGATATGAATGAGTGGGATGCTCCTGTATAAAATAAAATACGTGCAGGATAATCACAAAGCATCCAAATACCTGCAATCACACCACCAGGAGCTTCCTTCGCCTGAACCTCTGTCATGGCATACAATCTGACTTGAGGAGGGCCTTGGGCAGTCTGACCACCAGGTCCTCGATATCGTGGAACATTTGACTGCTGAAAAGAGGGAACAGGGACAGCAGGTCTTATCATATTGGGGCCACATCTAAATCCTGGCTGGGGTTGAGAAGAAGTCGTACCCCTATTCGGACATACACGAGAGAAATGACCTTTATGTCCACACTGTTAACAAGTACCAAACATACCTCGACACTGCTCGATAGTATGTTTGCCTCAAGAATGGCTACAATAAAGAGCAATCACGGTACTCCCTCTCTGAGATCCACTAGAACTCGAAGAAGATGAAGAAGCAGAACCAGTCTTCTTGAATTTCTTACCTCTTGGATGCAAAGAAGGCTGCTGAGCTAACACTGGAGGTGAAGGGGTGTACTAAGGACCTCCTCGCCTTAGTCCAGCCTCGGCTGTCTTTGCTCGTTCAACTGCCTCTGTGTAGCTCGTGGGCAAACCTGAAATGAAAAAAGTATATATAGCAGGATGAAATCCATTCAAAAACCTATTATATTTTGCTTTTGCATTTGCCGCTACGTGAGGTGCATATTTCAACAGTGTAGAAAATTTCGAAGCATATTCTGCAACAGTCATTGTTCCCTACTGCAGACTATTGAATTCATTCTCTTGGTCAGTATAATAAAAAGGAGGAGAATACTGCTCAAGAAATTGGGCCTTGAAGACATCCCATGTGACTTCAATCTCGGCCTCTTTCAATCCAATCTCAGCGGCTTCCCACCAAGATTTTACTCGGTCCTTCAATTGATAGAGAGCAAGTTTCAATCACCGAGCCTTAGAATATTCAACAATATTAAAAAATGCCCAATATCCTTCAACCAGGCCTCAGCTCTTTCTGCACTCTCAGTGCCAAAGAACATCGGTGGTTTCAAGTCCTGGAATCGAGCCATCACCATATCCATGGAAATTCCTTCGAATTGTCCAACCATGCTCTCAGTACTACTACTCGCAGTTTCATTTGTGGGATCTGTTAGAGTAGGTTTCCGTCGAGCCGAGTGTTGGCCGAGTGTTCACAACGAAACTCTATGTATAAAATTTTTTTATTTTAATAATATTTGAAATTATTGTTTTGGCACATCTTTATCATATGACTAAAGGGACCGTACTGTACGCTAATCATAATTGAATGGTTCTTGCAGGTACTATCATTTGATACCTAGGGAATCATGTAAGTGATGTTGCTAGGCGTTTAACATGATTGGTTGGGTACTATCAGACTTGAGTTCTGACGTTCTTATTATCAAGGAGTTGATAAGTAAGAATGAAGCAATTGGGGTATGCTCATATAAGGACACGTTTAGTTCAGAATCACATGAAGATGTGAACCTACGGCTAGTTGTATCAATGAACCATTGAGGGCCACACAAGTGCTAACTTTCTAGATCCCGTTGAGAAGTAAAATAGTTCAATGTGTTGAACGGATTATAAAGGATTTTGTAAGCGTAAACAAAATAGAAGTATGAATTCGATAAGGAGAATGTAAATTTTAATTTATGCAAGTGTTTCTAAATTAAAAGTTGGGCAATTAAATAGTGTATTTGAAAATTGTGATTTTCTTAAACATTATTATGGACTAAATTAAATTAATTCAAGTGTTGAATTAATTAAACACTAGTGGGCCTAGTAGAGTCCAAATAATTAAATTAATTCTAGTGTTGAATTAAATAAATTACATTGGGCCATAAAGAGCCCAATTAGAAATAATTATTTAACTAGTGGGCTTTAGTAGATTCAAGTAAAGTTTAAATGGTCTCAAATGTGTTTGAGATATTTAAATTCAAAGTCCATGGGCTTTATAATTGTTACAAGCCCAAATAGATTTGCAAGCTTGGGAGGTGAAGGGTTGGAGGCAACTTTTGAGTTAATGGCATGACATGCACATGCAACTTTTTACTTTTTGCTTTTTCATACTCCAAGAAAAACACTCCTCCCTCACTCCTGCAAGGCTTTGGCCGAAATTTGGAAGACAATGCCCTTCGTTTTAGCTTCTTCAATTGTTGAAGATTGCATACTCTTCTCAATGAAAATGCATTAATTTTTCTATTGCAAAATTAGAGTGGTTCTTCCTTGTTGGTGGTGGGCTTAATTTTTGAGCAAGGTGTGCTCAAGGAAAGTTTGTAGATTTGTCTACCTTTGAAGAGCTAAGTTATTCATCATCTTAGTTGGAGCCATCATCAATCCATTGTGATTGATAGGTATTTTTCTACAACACCCTATGTATGACATTTGTGTGTTTTATTGTATTTGCTACACATCATTTGTGCGTATTCAAGTGTACACAAGACTCAATTGAGCATTCCCAACAATGCTCTGATACCATACTGTGTGGGGCCTTAACTCCTAATCGTGATTACAATGCAATTTGATTAGAGTTAATTAATTACTGCGGAAAACGAGTTTAAATTTACTTTACAATTAGCCCAAAATATATTATTTGAATGCTCAAAATAGTATTTCAACTCACATCATAAATTACTAAAAATGGTATTTAATCTCACATCATGAAACATGCCAATACATAAACAAAACCAACTACAAACAAACAACTCATATCTTCGGGACATGCCCGGGTATATAGATACATATATACACTGGGATCGACAATAACAACTCAAATATCAACTGTGACTCTCTCCAGAAGCACCCTCTCCGGTCTCCTGATATCCTGGAGTACCTGTCATTGTCCACATACAAAAACAACAACAGCCCCCTCTGGGGCGAGCAAAGCTCAGTCTAAAACAACATCAATATATACCACATATATCTAAACAATGATATATGATATGTAATGCATGTATGTCGTGGAGGTATCAAGCCAAATGCCCATCCACTGTGCATATCTCATAATCAAACGAATCACTATCAAATCAGTGCTCGAGCTAGTTCACCGACCTCAATCAGGGATACTCGTATGATAGCGTCAACAAAGCGTCATCAAATCTCAAATCTCAATCAATCATCGGGGCCATTAATGACTATGCTTTAAGGGCCACATAATGCCAAACATAGCATCGAGTTCACAAACCTCATAATCAAATCCAATCATATCAAGGTATCCAATGATCATAGCTCAACGTGTATGTCATGTATGCCACATCAACGCAACAAATAAGGCATATTGACACATATTCTCAGTCAAATCAATTAAACATATATTATATGATATAGATTGTGGGGACCCGAACTTAATTCAATTTTTAATTACTTTCTGGGAAAAATTAATAAATTATATAATAAACAGGGTCTAATTTTTTTTAAAAAAAAATTACGAGAGTACGAAGCATATGAAATAAGTCTTATCTTATTTACGAGATCACTATCCAGATCTAAGTACAAGTCCTGTACAACAGTAAATCTGTGGGGACCCGGACGCTAATAATCTTCTTAATCGTTATTAGGATCAATATACTAGTCAAGTAATCAGGGTCATAAAATTTTTTTTTTAAAATTGCGGAACGTAATGGAATTGATCTAATATAAAAATCAATATACAAGTACAAATCTAATACATCAAAGTGAATTCAAACTAACTAAGGTTCAACTACTACATGTCAAGAGCTGAAACCTATTCACATCCAAGTCCGGAATCACCACGCTAATCTCAATCTCTCATCTTCTTCTCGACCCTGTTCCTGTCCCCCCTGTTGTCATGCACACATACAAACAAGACAACAGCCGGATACTCCGGTGAGAATAAATCCCAGTATAAACAATGTATACATGCAATGGTATAATAAAGCATGCAACAGATATCATTCATGTATCAAATTCTGACAATGTGAATCGATATCGAACTATAAATAAAACATGAAGCGTAATCTACGAAACATAAATCAATACAAGTCTGTAATTCAATTTCTTGACTCGGCATCTCAGACTCAACTTATCTTTCATCTACTCTAGTGATCACGATGAATAAGAACGTAACAAGTCTCCCACCTACTACTACCGTTCGCGGTGGTGGTACGTTCTTATTTCTGGCCTTTGGTCTAGTCTATATCGAATAATCCGTAATAAGGATGCTATCTGTATCTGAAGCATATCGATATACCAAACGACCAGTGTTTTGGCGTATCTACCAAAGACTAGTTAATCCTACTCTGACAATGTGCAATGGCCAGTGACTATTCTGTCATAATCTAGCCCCTTTGTCAGTGACTCTCACTTAATAACTATCTACTTTCTATTTTCTAATTCAACAAAATAAACATAATCATTTAAAAACACGAAGGTATATAAAAACAACAATGCCGTACAAGTATGTGGTTTAGGGAAACTCGAGTTAAATCTAACTCAAGTCGATCTCCCAGTTCACATCGTTTTATACCTTTATCTTCTCGATCTGACGAAGACGAAGTCTCGCACTCCAATCTGTACATACCCAATCTGGTAATGACAATATCAATATGCACAATATCAATGTATAACTCAACGTACGACCTGTTCTGATCAATACTCAAATCACAATATAATATGTCAATGTCAACGATACAACGATACAATCTCAATCAATACCGAATCTGATCAATATCAATTTACGGATGTTTCGACGGCATAACAATACAGTCTCGATAACCCCGTCAATCTCAACATCACAGATATACTACCAGAACTCATAATCAATATCGGTATAATTCATACTCTCAACAATAATAGATCATACTCTCAATTCTGTACAATCTCTATCATAACAGTTCTGAAAATCATAACAATTACAGACACAGTCCGTTCTTCAATCTGACTTCAATTATACGATGTCTACTGTATCAGAAACACCATATATGATTCTTATTCAATTCTGACAATATCATAATTTCAAATCATATCCAAACGTAACAAAACTTACGTCCAGTTGTAGCTTCTGCTGATAGAAACACAGTACCGAAGTCGGATTCAAAATCTAACGGGCGGATATTTCGTAAATCACAAATCTACACGATAAAAGGCGTAAGGATATTTCTCGGAGCTTCTCGATTCCTTTTCCAACGTTCTGATGAAATTGCAACTTGTTATCTCTATATATATATCCATGTTGCATGCGAAGATACGTGTCTTATTCTTCACAATTTCCAAGCGGCGCTCGGGCGGTTAACAATTACCGCTCGGGCGCTGAACACTCTGTCCGGTTACTCGGCTTGGGATGCACTGGGGCTCGGGCGGTCACAAACTACCGCTCAGGCGCCGCACCTTCTGCCCGAAACATAATCCTATTGAACACTGGCGCTCGGGCGGTTATTTTCTACCGCTCGGGCGCCACTCTTTCTGTCCAAAATTTACACACTTCATATGTTTTTCCAAAATCTGATCTCGGAGTGATTGGTTTATAATCTTATCAAATCAAAATCAATAATCTCAGCTTAATCATGATATAAAATCTCGGGCATTACAAAATCATACTAACTACCGTCTCTTCACTACATCTTAGGTGATGTAATAGATATACTCCTAAGTCCGGATCTCCACGCTAACTCTCTTCTCTCATCCTCTTGTTGACCCTGATCCAGCCCTACCTGTTGTCATGCACACATACAGACAAGACAACAGCCAGAAACTCCGGTGAGAAATACATCCCAGTATAAACAATGTAAACATGCAATCATATAAAAATATATATAAAAGCATATAACAGCTATCATTAACATGTAGCAAATCAACAAACAGGAATGATATAAAACTGTAAACTAGTCATCTCTGACTTGACTCAATCGACGCGTCATCTCAGACTCGACTCATTCTGTAACGACCCATTACAGGCCCAGTGGGCCGTGCTCCACTGCCCCAATCGACCCAAGGCTATCCCGATCTTGGGCTCTGCTCTATGGGTCTTGGCCCATCTATGGAACTCTTTCCTCACAGGCTTTCCATAGGCGTCGTATGGGTTACTCATAGAACTCTCCAGCCCATGCACTGGAGTCTGTGCCTTCCCAGGATCGAACCTAAGACCACATGGATATATAGGTACTTAGCACAATCCTAGTACCAATTGAGCTAGCGCCTTTTATTGTAACGACCCATTACAGGCCCAGTGGGTGCCCCAATCAACCCAAGGCTATCCCGATCTTGGGCTCTGCTCTATTGGCCTTGGCCCATCTATGGAACTCTTCCCTCACGGGCTTTCCATAGGCGTCGTATGGGTTACTCATAGAACTCTCCAGCCGATGCACTGGAGTCTGTGCCTTCCAGGATCGAACCTAAGACCACATGGATATATAGATACTCAGCATTGTCTGGTACCAATTGAGTACGGTTTAAGATTTTGTATGCTTATGGACTATTTAGTTAAGTTTATGTATAGTTATGATGTTAAGAGTTGTGATATATGGTTTATAGTATTGTTGTTTATAGTTGTTGTGTAGTTGTTGTAGCGTCGTTGCGATTTAATTCACGATAAATTGTATGTTGAGCCAATTGTTATGAGGCAAATTGGAGTGGTTAGATAAGACATAGAGGTGTAACTTTCTTATTTTGAGTTTTGTTCAAATCATTGTGGAAGGTAAGCCAAAGTGCCCTGAAGTGTGTCGTGTGTTTCGACGTTCCTCCAGTGACACATGTTGGGAGATTTAGCATAACGTTTTACTCAGACCTTGAAATAATCTGATATTTGGAGAGGTTCAAGAAAAGACATAGAGCTACAACTTTGTAGTTTACCATTTTTCCAAATTATGAAGGGAAGAGGCGTTTTGGAGGCGATTGTAGCTACAACTATTGTTCAGTGCACCCGCGGTGACCAGAGTGCACCCGCACTCCAAAATGTAGCGCACCTGCGGTCTACAGTTTCAGATTTTTGGATGAGGTGCCGAAGGCATAGCGCACCCGCGGTGCAAGGGATAGCGCACCCGCGGTCCGTGAACAGTACAGTCGTGTTTTTGGATTTAAGTACTTAAATACATGAGTTGGTTCACTTTTCCCTCATTTCTCTCCTCATTCTCGATTTCTTCAGCTCAAGGGAAGCTAGGGTTCCATTTTCTTTCTTTTATTTCTTAGATTCAAGCTTCTTGTTGGATTATTGAAGTGAGAACAAGGTTATTTTGAGTTCAAGGAGCTAAGGTAAGCTTGTGGCTTTGATTATTTCTTGGTTTATGGTGTTGGGAGAAATCTTGGGTATTTAGAGTGTGTTAGCTTTATGAAGTTTATGGTTTGGGTTTATGATTTTTGAGATGTTGATGGTGAAGTTTATGGTTTATTGTTGTAGGTTGTGTACCAAGAGAGTAGATTCAAGGTTCCAAGTGTTGTAAGTGGAATTCATTTCCTTGTGCTCACATGATCATATATGTATTGTGTTTCAATGGTTTTAAAGTGTTATTCCCTTCCATTTGATTCATGCTATGTATTAATACACCTTGTTGTATATTAGAGGCATTTTATGTCTCAACCATGTCAAAGGGAATACAAGAGAAAAGATAGTCTTGAAAGTGTTTGTTTTAATGCCAAAGAGAGAATTCATATGTTTTATTGGATTGATAGATACATAGTCAGATATTGCATGCAATAAGTTGATCAACGACCATAGGCTTATATCCCTTAGAGTTATCGATTCATATCGATGGGATAGAGGCACAGAGATACTATATAGATATCAATCCAACAGAGAAAAAATAAATACCATCGTTATTGTTATTCATTCTATGATATTCATATTTCAGAGTTGATGGTATTTAATGTTTTCAAAACCATGTTTTACAGAGTATGGTATATGTACATTGCTATGTAAGAGTTCCACTTGCTGAGTTTCATACTCATTTCAGTTATTCATGTGATGCAGATTAGAGCGACGAGCCGGGACGTTGATTGGAGCCGAGGTCATATGTATGAAAGATGGAAGGAAGAAAGATATTTTGATATACATGATCAAAATGACATTTTGTATTTTGTTGTATCATTTTATTGATCATGTGTTTATACTTCTGGTTATATATTGAAAACGGATCAGAGCGTTACACATTCCTAATCTAGGGATCCCGGTTCTGGATATGACAAATATATCAAATCTCAGTCGATAGGAATGAATCAACCCTAAAGGACATCGATATAATTCGTATATCCAGTGTCTGGGCGAATCGGCCGTAGAATTGACGAATCAGCCAAGGACTAGGCGAATCAGCCGCTGACCAGACGAATCAGCCGGTGATTAGGCAAATCAGCCGATGACCAGACGAATCAGCCGGTAACTAGTACATACATTGTCTATGAATCAATAGACTACAAACATCAGTCTCATCAATTGCAAATATCAATGCAATAAAATAAAGTATGTGATTTAGGGAAACTCGAGTCAAACCTCACTCGAGTTGTGCAATCCCAACTCAACATTAATTTATACCTTTCGCTCTGTTACTCTGACTATGTCGAAGTCTCTGATTCAAAGCCTGTCAATATAAATCTGACAATAACAATATCGAGGGTACGGTATCAATACACCACTCAATCAATACTGGATATAATCAGAATTCAATCAAATTCTGTTTCAACAGCACAACGTCAAAATCTCAATATACCCAGCAATACCATATCAATCAGGTCTCCATCCCAACACCTCATAATCGATAACAATTCAATTCTGATATCAAATCGACTCCAAAATTCATAACAATTTCATATGGTATCTATTCCTCAATCCAGTTTTGAATATACGATGTCTAACATGTCAAGAACATCATATAGGAATCATATCAGATTCTGAAAATATCATAATTTCAAAACATATCAGAAAGTAGCAAAACTTACGTCCAGTTGTAGCCTACGTCGATAGGAACAAAGTACCGAAGTCGGATTCAAAATCTGACGGACGGATCTTTCACAATCACAAATCTAATTGCACAAGTTCTGCCCAAAATTACATAACATTTATGTTTTAACCCATTTGGTCTCGGAGTGGTCCAACTACACTCACATCAATTCATGATCAATAAATCATATCAGATTACGATAATCAAATTCTCGAGCATTACATTTCTCCCCCCCTAAGATATGATTTCGTCCTCGAAATCACAGGCAATTAATCATATCAATAAGAAGGGATGTAATACTGAATCGACTGCTGTGCGCTTCTATCTGTCGTTTCAAATCCGAAACATTCGGCACAACAATACAATTGTTCACATACAAAATATTGTTTCGAACCTGATACTCTGATTGATGACCAGCTCGGACCATAGCAATCGACTTCTGTACGTTCTGATCAACTTTTTGTGCCTCTTTGATTCTCAATATCAATTCTGGTTCAGCGCGAATCGTATATAATCTCAGAGGCTAACAATCTATTTCAAAAGCTAATCCGGACAAACAGCAGTCTTCTAACAAATTTGAAACATCAATCGTCGACAAGGATAAAGAACATACCTTTCGACTTAGTGCATCTGCTGCTGCATTGGATTTCCCCAGATAATATTTGATTTCCAGTCAACATCTTTCAATAAATCGAGCCATCTCCTCTGTCTCATATTCAACTCGGATTGTGAAAACAAATACTTCAATCTCTTGTGATCAGAATATATCTCAAACTTCTCGCCGTACAAATAATGTCGCCATATCTTCAATGCAAAGACAATGGCAGCCAATTCGAGATCATGAATTGGGTAACGAGTTTCATGTGGTTTCAGCTGTCTCGAGGCATAGACAATGACATGCCCTCGGTGCATCAGTATACACCCCAATCCTTGATGAGGTGCATCACAATAAACCACAAAATCACCAGTACCTGATGGAATAGTATGTATTGGAGTACTGGTCAATCTCTTCTTCACTCAAGAAAACTGAACTCACAGTCTTCTGACCACACAACTGAAGCATTCTTCTGAGTCAACTGTGTAATCGGTTTGGCAATACTCGAGAAATCTTTAATAAATCGGCGAGAATATTCGACAAACCCATAAAACTGCGAATCTCTGGCACAGATGTCAGTCTCGGCAATGAATCACTGCCTCAACTTTGCTAGGATCAACTGATATCCCGTCTCCGGATATAATATGTCCCAGAAATACTACCTGTCTCAACCAAAACTCACATTTTGACAGTTTAGCATATAACTTCTCAGCCCTCAAAATTTTCAACACAGTTCTCAGATGACCAGCATGCTCATCGTATTCTTTGAATAAATCAAAATATCATCGATGAATATCAGCACAAAATCATCGAGATATTTCTGGAACACACGGTTCATCAGACCCATAAACACAACTAGAGCATTCGTCAAACCAGACGACATGACAATAAACTCATAATGTCCATACCTGGTTCTGAATGCTGTCTTCGAGATATAAGAATCTCTGACTCTCAGCCGATGATATCTAGATCTCAGATCGATCGTGGAATACACTGAAGAACCCTGCAACTGATCAAACAAATCGTCAAAGCGAGGCAAAGGATATTTATTCTTTACCGTAGCCTTGGTCAGTTGCCGATAGTCAATGCAAAGTCTCATTGACCCATCCTTCTTCCTCACAAACAGTACAAGAGCACCCCAAGGAGAAACACAAGGTCTGATGTACCCCTTGGCTAGTAAATCTTCTAACTGATCTTTCAATTCTTTCAATTCAATTGGTGATATTCTGTACGGAGCTCTAGAAATCAGAATTGTACCTGGTATCAATTCAATGTTGAAATCTATCTCTCGAATCGGAAGCAATCTAAGAAATCTCATCTGGGAAGACATCAGCAAATTCACACACCACTGGCAGGTCCATCAATGATGGACTCGATTTCAGTAAATCAACTGAATAGACAAGGAACCCCTCTGCTCCTTTCTGTAACAATCGAGTCATAGACATAACATATATCAAAGGAAATCTAGATCTAGAACCCTTACCGTAAAATTTCCACTTGTCAGCCATGTCAGGTCTGAATCTCACAATCTTGTGGAAACAATCAACGGTAGCTCTGTACTTGGTCAACATATCAATACCGATAATACAGTCAAAATCAAACAACCCAAGCACAATACAATCTAACTCAATCTCATGCCCTTCATACTGTAGCATACTATATTTAACCGAAGTCACGGATATCAAACCTTTCCCCAAAGAAGAAGAGACAGACACTACAGCAGACAAAGACTCGACAGGCAATGTATGACTCAATGCAAATCGTTCAGAAATAAATGTATGTGAAGCATCAATCAGTACGTTAGCAGGATAACCACATAAAGAACAATTACTTGCAACAACATCATCTGGTGCTCCTTGAGCCTGTTCCTCTGCCAAAGCAAATACTCTAGCCTGCTGAGGAGGTTGGCCAACTGTCTGGCTTCCTCCAGGCCTCTGCTGTGACTGAGATGGTACTTGCTGAAATGAGTGAACAGCAGCTGATTGTCTACTCGATTGTGCCGCTGATCCAGAGGATTCGGCTCCCTGGGATCTTTGGGAACCTCGCTGTGGACATACTCAAGCAAAATGTCCCTGTTGTTTGCAAAAGTGGCAACTACCAAGTACTCCTTGGCATTGCTTAGTGGAATGTCTCCCTCCATATGTTCTGCAATACACTCCGGTATAACTCTGGCTCTGTCTGGAACCACTGGAGCTAGAAGAACTACCGCCAGACTTCTTGAACTGTTTCCCTCTAGCTTTCAAAAATTCCTCCTTTCCACCACTGCTGCTACCACTCTCAAATCTGGGAGGTTGTTGCTGTGGTCCCGGTGCTGGAGGAACATATACTGTAGTACCGAAACAACCAATATGCGTATATATGTGCAAAATTTCTATTATTTAATTTTAAATGGTTATTATTTTAAGAAATTGTAGATTTAATTGCATTTAAATAATTTACGTTATTTTTAAGGATTTTAAATCGCGTATTTCAAATTTTAACTTTTTAGATATATACGCGAGACCGGACCGGAGATAGGAAATCGGAGATAAATTTTATGATCCAAAAATATTCTTAAATTTATTTCAAGCTAAGAAATAATTTATTTTGTTGAAATCAAGTGGATTTAAGTCTACTTTAATTAATTAATCCTCAATTTAATTATAGACTTCTTAATTCATCTAGATTGTGCTTAATTAACTTTTAATCAAGCTTATCTAACCTAGGATTCTATTTAGCAAAACTTAAACAAATCCTACACAATTGGGTAGCCAACTCTCGGTCATATTCTACTCCACACAATCCCAACTTGACACCATTTAACTCCCCCAACAACAAGAAAGCAAATGACAACCATTCAACATGCATGTCCCCCAACTTGACATCATTTACTCCCAATGCACCACCTTATTTGACCACAAGCATTCACCACCTTCTCCACTCTCCCTAGCACGAAAATTAGGAGATTTAGCAGCCCCCATTCTTGGCCAAGACAACAACATTAGCAAAGTTTCTTCATTTCCGTTGCAGTGTCTCCCGATCTGACGTATTGTGTTGTTTATTGTAAAAACAACTTAAGGCATGTGTATTTTCTTCTTTTTTCTCATCAATCAAGTGTATTACATATTTTTAGTATGATATATGTGCATGGCTTCGATTTTATAGCAAGAAACGACAAGAAAATATTTTTGAGAACCATAGTCCATTCTCGGCCATATTGTGCAGGTCACGGCCCTTGCTTGTTTTGTTGATTTTCAGGTTGGCTCAGTTCCTAGGCTCCCAAGGCTGCTTATGGTCATGTCATAGGGAGTGTTAGGGTCAAGTTTGATCAAGGGTTCAAGCCCCAAAACCGTAATTTAAGTGCTCAAATCAGTAGGTAAGAAACAAGTGTCACATTTGGGGTTCATTTGCTGTCAATGGGTTTCGTAGGATAGTGTTCGAGCCATGGCTGGCCTAGGGCCAGTAGCCATGGCTAGGACCCTTCCCTAGCAATCATAGGACGTGGTCAAGTCGTCCCCAAGTGGCTTGAGCCATGTCCCAAATCGTTTGGACAGAAACTACTCAGGTTCGTCGCGTTTGACAGTAACATTTGCGTGGGTGGTTCGTTGTTGGTTTATGGGTTTGTATGGTTCATGGTTGGCTAAGGGCCCTTATCCATGACTCATACAACACCTTTACATGTCTAGCATGGACCATGGTTAGCCTCATAGCCATTGGATCCATTATTTGACAGCAATCAAACTAGAAAAGTCACGGTTCCATGACAGCAAGCTCTTGATATCTGATCTTTCGGATTTTTAAATTCTAGTATCAATCCGTCCATTTTCTGAAAATACTTTCAACACAAAAATTGTAGTTTATTGTGTTGTCTTCGATTTGATATAAAATTCATAATTTTTGAATAATCAATGAGGGAGATATGATTTTTTTTTTAAATCCGCACAATCTGTCCGAAGAATATTTTGACAGCAAGCTCTTGATATCTGATCTTTCGGAGTTTTAGATTTTGGTATCAATCCGTCCATTTTCTGAAAATGCTTTCAACACAAAAACTGTAGTTTATTGTGTTATCTTTGATTCGATATAAAATTCGTATTTTTTAGATAAGAAACGAAAGAGTTATGATTTTTCTCGTAAAACCGCTCAACCTGTCTTAATTGTGCGAGAATATTTTTGTTCAAGTTTTTGGTGTGAGTTCCATTGGGTCTTGTTCTTGGTTCTTGTTTGGCCTATGGCCATTAGCCTTGGACTAAGACATGCCCAAATGTGTTATGGAGGTCGTGTTTTAACCGTTCGTGATTTGGTTAAGTTTAGAAGTCGTACGAGAATTTACGGTGCAATGTGCCAAAGTGACTCTCGAAAGAGCGTTTCATGATTTTGGCCTCCATGCACAATTTTCGTGTATTACAGCCCTTTGTATATATTTTCCAGTATTTTAGATGTATTTTAATCATGACTAAACGATGGTTCGATGTTGGTTCGGGTTGGTACGGAGTCATGGTTAGATACTAAGTTTGTTGGGCGTAATTGTCTCGTTTTTAGTTCGAATATGAAGTGTTGGTCAAGTTGAGATTATTTGCATGTGTCTCATGTTAGAATTAGGTCGCAGTGAGCCTGGGAACGATCCAACTCATTTGCTAAATTAAAACAGGATAATAATTATATTACGTGCATAAAAAAAATAGAAAATGTTTATTTTTGAGATATATGCGATATGTCTTGTGGCCACCTTACGCTTATGGGATTGCTTCACCCGGTGACTTACGACCGGCTTATGATTATGTATGGGTACGGATATCTAGTCCAAGGGCTGTGATGATCTTTACCGCCCAGTATACTGTGGTTTAGTCTGATCAGACGTGCATGTTATGTTGTGGGCCACTTGCGTAGAACATTATCTCTAAAGAAAAATTACGATATGATATGTTATGACAGGGCTCTATCGAGCAACTCTTTTATATACGATTTTTCAGTTATGCACGTATTTATAATTACTCATGACACGATTTTCACGTTACGCTTTACGATACGATATTTTTACGTTGCATGCGATTTTATGATATATTTACTTGTTATTCACGATATATGCATGCTGGGTCTTTAGACTCACTAGACTTGATTGATGTAGGCACTGACGATGCAGAGGCTAAGGGCGGAGACCAGTGAGTTAGCTCGGATCGGCGGTAGTACGAACCCGAGGACCTCACGTTTATTTATTCAGTTTTATGTTCAAACTCTTGTTATAACTTTATATATATTTTAAGTTATTGTTTAAAACATTATTCAGTTTCCGCTGCTATGTTTATGTTAAACCGTTGGGTTATTTTACGAAAATTTTTATACGTTGCAATTTTATTTATTTAAAGAGAAAATTTTTAATAATTCCGAAAAATTATGAATACGAATTACGGGCCCTCACAGTTGGTATCAGAGCGATGTTTCTTGTAAAGGGTTGTACTTACTACTGATCTCGAGAAGCTCACGAAGTCACGTCCTCAGTCTGTAAGTCCTAATTTCACGTATTACATTTTTTTAGCATGAAAGTTTACCAGCATGTTCTCATGAAATATTTTATCAGCATATTCTCATGAAAAATATTTTTATGTTAAGATTATGTTTTAGCAAATATATATTTAAATTTCAAGAAAATAGTAGAAATATTGCATGTTGGTTACGTAAGGATTTTACATGGTACAGTATGCCTCCTAGACGAGTTATTGACCGCCCGAGGGGTGCTGAAAGCGAGGCTGATGAGACTCAGAACCGTTATGAGGATAGAGGTCCACCGCCACCTCCTCCACCATCTGATATGCATACCCAGATGATGGCGGGTATGACTCAGTTCTTCGCACACTTCGCGGGGAACAATGCTGCAGCGGTGGCTAGGCCGCCTAGACCCGAGGCTATTTGTGAGCGGTTCATGAGGATGAACCCGAAGGAGTTCACTGGGACGTCTGATCCCATGGTGGATGAGGGATGGATTGAGTCCCTAGAGGTTACTTTTAGATTTATGGAGCTTGAGGATATTGACAGGGTCCGCTGTGCGACATATCTTTTTGGAGGAGACACCTGTCTATGGTGGGAGGGCGCATTTGTAGCTTTGGATCTAGCTACTCTCAGTTGGACGCGCTTTAGAGAGGTGTTCTTCTCTAAGTATTTTACTGATGACGTGCGTTCGAGGTTGACCAGGGAGTTTATGACCCTGAGACAGGGTGACATGACTGTTACGGAGTTTATTCGTAAGTTCGAGAGGGGTTGTCACTTTGTACCCCTGATCGCGAACGACGAAGGTGCCAGACTTAGGCACTTCATGGATGGATTGCAGCGGATCTTGCGTCGTGATGTTAGAGTTGTTGGCCCTACGACATATGAGGTCGCTGTCTCTAGAGCTCTTACTGCAGAACAGGATCAGAGAGATATCGAGAATGACCTCCAGGGTAAGCGGCCATTTCAGGAGCCCCACCGCCTTCTTCAGCAGCATAAGAGGCCTTTCCATGGCCCATCGAGGAGCAGAGAGCAGCAGCAGCAGGGACGTGTGGTCCCGAGGAGGCAGGAGTACCCGGTCTGTGCCAGGTGCACACGCCGTCATACCGGAACATGCATGTATGGTTCTGGGAAGTGTTTCAAGTGTGACGGTACAGGCCATTTGCTAAAGGATTGTCCTCAGGGGACATTGCCTACTCAGGGCAGAGTGTTTGCACTCCATGCAGCGGAGGCGAACCCAGGGACTATGCTCTTGACAGGTATCTTAAATCTTTAAGTTTTTATTTGGGAAAATTTTAGCATATTTAATTCAGCATTTTGGGATTAATTGCTTTGAATTATTGGGTTATAAGATTTGAACTTAGAAATTGTGATAAGATTGCATGTTCTATACGGGTCGTTTTGGGAATCTAAGTTAGAAGAACTTTGACCTTTGCATGTCTATAGGATTAATTCTGGTTAATTATTGGATTTAGATAGATGTTCCAACCTTTCAGGAAGAATATTTATAGGCGGAGCTTCTACGAACGCCTTGATTGATTCAGGGGCCACTCATTCATTCATATCTGAGACCTTTGCGAATTCCATCGAGGTCAAGACGATTGGATTGGATGTGGCGTATTCTGTGGTTATTCCATCTGGCGAGGAGATGGCAGCGACTAGCGTAGTACGAGACATAGACCTCGAGCTTCATGGAAATCTTGTCTATGCGGATTTGATCATGCTGCCAATTCCAGAGTTCGATATTATCCTTAGGATGGATTGGCTGCACAAGAACAGAGTACTTATTGATTTTCAGCGGAGATCTGTTCTAGTCCGACCGCTTGGAAGGGAGCAATTCCTATTTGAACCTGACCGGTACTTTAATTTTCCTACCATGATATCTTGTATTCAGGCTAGGAAGCTCATGCTTAGGGGTTGTCGAGCAATCATTGCGACCATTATATCTGTTCCCGAGGTCTCCAGCCAGTCAGTTGCAGATGTCCCAGTTGTCAGGGACTTTTCAGACGTTTTTCCCGATGACGTCTCTGGTAGACCACCGGTACGAGAGGTAGAGTTTTCGATCGATCTTATGCCAGGTACCGCGCCTATCTCTAAGGCGCCATACAGATTAGCACCGTCAGAGATGGTTGAGCTCAAGAAACAGATTCAGGAGCTTCTTGACAAAGAGTTTATTCGCCCGAGTTTCTCTCCATGGGTCGCGCCTGTCTTATTCGTGAAGAAGAAAGACGGATCTATGAGGCTTTGCATTGACTACCGAGAGTTGAACAGGGTTACAGTGAAGAATAAATACCCACTTCCGAGGATCGAGGATTTGTTTGATCAGTTGCAGGGAGCCTCAGTATTCTCCAAGATAGATCTGCGATCTGGATATCACCAGTTGAGGGTGAAAGACGCCGATACTTTTAAGACTGCTTTTAGGACTCGTTATGGGCACTTCGAGTTCCTTGTGATGCCGTTCGGTTTGACGAATGCGCCGGCGATCTTCATGGATCTCATGAATCGTGTATTTCAGCCGTATCTTGATCAGTTCGTTATTGTATTCATAGACGACATTCTCGTCTACTCAAAGAGTCAAGAGGATCACAACAGGCATCTGACCGCAGTATTGCAGACGTTGCAGAGGCACAAGCTGTTCGCTAAGTTCAGCAAGTGCGAGTTCTGGTTGGAGAAAGTGGCGTTCTTAGGCCACATCATATCTAGCAGTGGCATTGAGGTAGACCCAGCGAAGGTTGCGACCGTCAGAGATTGGGAGGTGCCGCAGAGTGCATCAGAGATCCGTAGTTTCCTTGGTCTAGCAGGATACTATCGGAAGTTTATTCAGGGTTTCTCCTCTATCGCAGTTCCACTCACGTCATTGACTAAGAAGAATGCTAAGTACGTGTGGAGCGATGAGTGCCAGAAGAGCTTCGATTCTTTAAAGCAAGCTCTTATTTCAGCGCCGATCTTGTCCATGCCTTCTGGGCCCGGAGATTTTGTATTGTATACCGATGCTTCGAAGCTCGGTCTAGGCGCAGTGTTGATGCAACATGGGAAAGTAATAGCGTATGCTTCTCGTCAGTTGAAGATCCACGAGAAGAACTACCCTACTCATGATCTTGAGTTAGCTGCTGTAGTATTTGCCTTGAAGATTTGGAGGCATTATCTATACGGAGAGAAGTGTCAGATCTTTACCGACCACAAGAGCCTCAAGTACTTCTTCACGCAGAAATAGTTGAATATGCGTCAGAGGCGTTGGTTGGAGTTAGTCAAGAATTATGACTGTGACATTAGCTACCATCCTGGTAAAGCTAATGTAGTAGCAGATGCTTAGAGCCGGAAAGTCGTAGTGATGGCTCATTTGACAGTTCAGAGGCCTCTTCAGAGTGAGATTCAGAGATTTGATCTAGAGATTTATACTCGAGGTAGAGTTCCCCGTCTATCTACCTTGATGATTAAGTCTTCTTTATTAGACCGTATTCGCAGCGGTCAGTCATCTGATGAGCAGTTGGCGAAGTGGAGACAGAGAGATGAGACGAAGGGATGTGCTTTGTACACAGTGAGTGATGGCATTGTTCGTTATCGAGATAGGATATGGGTTCCTAGCAGCGATTCTATTCGAGCAGACATATTAGGTGAGGCCCACATGTCCCCGTACTCTATTCATCCTGGGAGTACGAAGATGTACAAGGATCTGCAGATTTATATTGGTGGCCCGGTATGAAGAGAGAGATTAGGAGATTTGTATCCGAGTGTTCGACTTGTCAGCTTGTGAAAGCTGAACATCAGAGACCAGCCGGCTTACTCAAGCCACTTCCCATTCCCGAGTGGAAGTGGGAGAACATTAACATGGATTTCGTGGTTCGTTTACCGAAGTCGGCTAGAGGTTCAAATGCTATATGGGTGATTGTTGTTCGTCTTACCAAGTCAGCTCATTTCTTGCCTATTAAGACGACTTTCTCAATGATTCAGTATGCTGAGTTATATATCCGTGAAATAGTCCGATTGCACGGTATCCCAGTCTCTATTGTTTCTGACAGAGATCCGAGATTCACTTCCTCGTTTTGGAAGAGTCTGCATTCAGAGATGGGAACGAAGTTGTTGTTTAGCACAGCTTTTCACCCTCAGACAGATGGTCAATCAGAGAGAGTTATTCAGATCTTGGAGGATCTTCTCCGTGCTTGTGTCATCGATTTCTCAGGGAGCTGGGAATCGAAGTTGCCATTAGTGGAGTTTACCTATAACAACAGCTTTCAGTCGTCTATAGGTATGGCTCCTTATGAAGCACTGTACGGAAGGAAGTGCAGATCGCCTATTCATTGGGATGAAGTAGGTGAGAGATCAGAGTTGGGTCCGGAGATTGTTCAACAGGCAGCCGATACAGTAGTCAAGATCCGTGACAGGATAAGGACTGCTCAGAGTCGACAGAAGAGTTATGCCGACCGGAGGAGGAGAGATCTAGAGTTTGCCGTTGGCGACCATGTTTTCGTGAAGATAGCACCGATGAAGGGTGTCATGAGATTCGGAAAGAAGGGGAAGCTTAGTCCGAGGTTCATCGGACCATTTGAGATCCTCGACAGAGTTGGGACATTAGCATATCGTGTTGCTCTTCCGCCGAATCTGGCCGGAGTACACAATGTGTTCCATGTGTCGATGTTGAGGAAATATTTAGCGAACCCTTCTCATGTGTTGAATTTTGAGTCGTTGCAGTTTTCTCCGAACTTGTCTTATGAAGAGAGACCAGTGCAGATCTTAGACCGTAAAGAGAAGAAGCTTCGAAACAAGGTGATCAAATCAGTGAAGGTCAAGTGGCTTAATCATTCCGATGAGGAAGCTACTTGGGAGTCAGAGTCAGAGATGCGGAGTCGCTTTCCAGATTTATTCGGTGAGTTCTAATTTCGAGGACGAAATTTTATTTAAGGGGGGGACAGTTGTAGTACCGAAACAACCAATATGCGTATATATGTGCAAAATTTCTATTATTTAATTTTAAATGGTTATTATTTTAAGAAATTGTAGATTTAATTGCATTTAAATCATTTACGTTATTTTTAAGGATTTTAAATCGCGTATTTCAAATTTTAGCTTTTTAGATATATACGCGAGACCGGACCGGAGATAGGAAATCGGAGATAAATTTTATGATCCAAAAATATTCCTAAATTTATTTCAAGCTAAGAAATAATTTATTTTGTTGAAATCAAGTGGATTTAAGTCTACTTTAATTAATTAATCACCAATTTAATTATAGACTTCTTAATTCATCTAGATTGTGCTTAATTAACTTTTAATCAAGCTTATCTAACCTAGGATTCTATTTAGCAAAACTTAAACAAATCCTACACAATTGGGTAGCCAACTCTCGGTCATATTCTACTCCACACAATCCCAACTTGACACCATTTAACTCCCCCAACAACAAGAAAGCAAATGACAACCATTCAACATGCATGTCCCCCAACTTGACATCATTTACTCCCAATGCACCACCTTATTTGACCACAAGCATTCACCACCTTCTCCACTCTCCCTAGCACGAAAATTAGGAGATTTAGCAGCCCCCATTCTTGGCCAAGACAACAACATTAGCAAAGTTTCTTCATTTCCGTTGCCGTGTCTCCCGATCTGACGTATTGTGTTGTTTATTGTAAAAACAACTTAAGGCATGTGTATTTTCTTCCTTTTTCTCATCAATCAAGTGTATTACATATTTTTAGTATGATATATGTGCATGGCTTCGATTTTATAGCAAGAAACCACAAGAAAATATTTTTGAGAACCATAGTCCATTCTCGGCCATCTTGTGCAGGTCACGGCCCTTGCTTGTTTTGTTGATTTTCAGGTTGGCTCGGTTCCTAGGCTCCAAAGGCTGCTTATGGTCATGTCCTAGGGTGTGTTAGGGTCAAGTTTGATCAAGGATTCAAGCCCCAAAACCGTAAGTTAAGTGCTCAAATCAGTAGGTAAGAAACAAGTGTCACATTTGGGGTTCATTTGCTGTCAATGGGTTTCGTAGGATAGTGTTCGAGCCATGGCTGGCCTAGGGCCAGTAGCCATGGCTAGGACCCTTCGCTAGGAAGCATAGGACGTGGTCAAGTCATCCCCAAGTGGCTTGAGCCATGTCCCAAATCGTTTGGACAGTAACAACTCAGGTTGGTCGCGTTTGACAGTAACATTTGCGTGGGTGGTTCGTTGTTGGTTTAAGGGTTTGTATAATTCATGGTTGGCTAAGGGCCCTTAGCCATGACTCATACAACACCTTAACATGTCTAGCATGGACCATGGTTAGCCTCATAGCCATTGGATCCATTATTTGACAGCAATCAAACTAGTAAAGTCACGGTTCCATGACAGCAAGCTCTTGATATCTGATCTTTTGGATTTTTAAATTCTGGTATCAATCTGTCCATTTTCTGAAAATACTTTCAACACAAAAGTTGTAGTTTATTGTGTTGTCTTCGATTTGATATAAAATTCATAATTTTTGAATAAGCAATGAGGGAGATATGATTTTTCTTGAAAAACCGCACAATCTGTCCGAAGAATATTTTGACAGCAAGCTCTTGATATCTGATCTTTCGGAGTTTTAGATTCTGGTATCAATCCGTCCATTTTCAGAAAATTATTTAAACACAAAAACTGTATTTTATTGTGTTATCTTCGATTCGATATAAATTTTGTATTTTTTCGATAAGAAACGAAAGAGTTATTCTTTTTCTCGTAAAACCGCTCAAGCTGTCTTAATTGTGCGAGAATATTTTTGTTCAAGTTTTTGGTGTGAGTTCCATTGGGTCTTGTTCTTGGTTCTTGGTTGGCCTGTGGCCATTAGCCTTGGACTAAGACATGCCCAAATGTGTTATGGAGGTCGTGTTTTTAACCGTTCGTGATTTGGTTAAGTTTAGAAGTCGTACGAGAATTTACGGTGCAATGTGCCAAAGTGACTCTCGAAAGAGCGTTTCATGATTTTTGCCTCCATGCACAATTTTCGTGTATTACAGCCCTTTGTATATATTTTCCAGTATTTTAGATGTATTTTAATCATGACTAAACGATGGTTCGATGTTGGTTCGGGTTGGTACGGAGTCATGGTTAGATACTAAGTTTGTTGGGCGTAATTGTCTCGTTTTTAGTTCGAATATGAAGTGTTGGTCAAGTTGAGATTATTTGCATGTGTCTCATGTTAGAATTAGGTCGCAGTGAGCCTGGGAACGATCCAACTCATTTGGTAAATTAAAACAGGATAATAATTTTATTACGTGCATAAAAAAAAATAGAAAATGTTTATTTTTGAGATATATGCGATATGTCTTGTGGCCACCTTACGCTTATGGGATTGCTTCACCCAGTGACTTACGACCGGTTTACGCTTATTTATGGGTACGGATATCCAGTCCAAGGGCTGTGATGATTTTTACCGCCCAGTATACTGTGGTTTAGTCTGATCAGACGTGCATGTTATGTTATGGGCCAATTGCGTAGAACATTATCTCTAAAGAAAAATTACGATATGATATGTTATGACAGGGCTCTATCGAGCAACTCTTTTATGTACGATTTTTCAGTTATGCACGTATTTATAATTACTCATGACACGATTTTCACGTTATGCTTTACGATACGATATTCTTACGTTGCATGCGATTTTATGATATATTTACTTGTTATTCACGATATGTGCATGCTGGGTCTTTAGACTCACTAGACTTGATTGATGTAGGTACTGACGATGCAGATGCTGAGGGCGGAGACCAGTGAGTTAGCTCGGATTGGCGGTAGTACGAACCCGAGGACCTCACGTTTATTTATTCAGTTTTATGTTCAAACTCTTGTTATAACTTTATATATATTTTAAGTTATTGTTTAAAACATTATTCGGTTTCCGCTGCTATGTTTATGTTAAACCGTTGGGTTTTTTTACGAAAATTTTTATACGTTGCAATTTTATTTATTTAAAGAGAAAATTTTTAATAATTACGAAAAATTATGAATACGAATTACGGGCCCTTACATATAAGGCTCCTCTCTGCCTCATCAGGCCAGCTTCAGGACCCTTTGCTCTATTCATAGCATCAGCAAAGTTATTCGGTCGCCCTGTATTCACCAGAGTAAAAATATCGGGATTCAAGCCATTGATGAACTGATCAGCAACGGCTTCTTCGTTGTCAGCCACGTGTGGAGCAAATTTCAACAAGGTAGAGAACTTGGTCACATATTCTTCAATATTCAACTGACCCTGTCTCAAATTGGCAAACTCCGCCCCCTTGTCTTTCCTGTACGACACTGGGAAAATCTCTGATAAAACTCAGTTTTAAATACATTCCAAGTGATAGTCGTACCTCGATACTCCAAGGCCTTCTTTATCGTAATCCATCAGTTCTTTGCAACATCATGCAACTGGTGCCCAATCAGTTTAACTCGGCGCTCATCACTGTACTCCAGTGAGTCAAAGAGCATCTCGATGTCATCTAGCCAACTCTCACATTCAACTGATGTCTCAGGACCCTTCAGAGTTGGTGGTTTGAAAGACTGAAACCTTTTCAATAACGTTTCCATCGGAGTCGCTGTCACATCCATTGGAGGATTCGATGTGCTACCCTGTTCTGGTATTCTTCGAGGAGGCATATCTGAATATCAAAAGGATTAGTAACCCAATCCAACAAACCTGTTTCAATTCATTTCCCCCCTCCGATCATCTTACTGCTGATCGAGAATCAGTTCAGATTCATTCTCAATAACACACGTTTTAAATCAAATCAGATAATCAATAACATGTATTATATAAAGCAGTAAATAATGCTAGCAATCACAAGCAAGGAAAGAAAACGCATTCTACCCCGCTCACTAGCTTCTATCTCAGTCTACAGAACCTACAGTTCTAGACATACTGCTCTGTTCTAGTTCAATCTCAGGAATCTACTGCTCTGATACCACCTGTTGTGGGGACCTTAACTTAATTCAATTCTTAATTACTTTCTGGGAATAATTAATCAATTATATAATAAATAGGGTCTAAATTTTTTTTTTTAAATTACGAGAGTACGCAGCATATGAAATAAGTCTTATCTTATTTACGAGATCACTATCCAGATCTAAATACAAGTCCTGTACAACAGAAAATCATACTAACTACAGTCTCTTCACTACATCTTATGTGATGTAATAGATATACTCCTAAGTCCGGATCTCCACGCTAAATGTCTTCTCTCATCCTCTTCTTGATCCTGATCCAGCCCTACCTGTTGTCATGCACACATACAGACAAGACAACAGCCGGAAACTCCGGTGAGAAATACATCCCAGTATAAACAATGTAAACATGCAATAATATAAAAACATATATAAAAGCATATAACAGCTATCAATAACATGTAGCAAATCAACAAACATGAATGATATAAAACTGTAAACTAGTCATCTCTGACTTGACTCAATCGACGCGTCATCTCAGACTCGACTCATTCCTCATCTAGGGATCCCGGTTCTGGATATTGACAAATATATCGAATCTCAGTCGATAGGAATAAATCAAACCTAAAGGACATCGATATAATTTGTATATCCAGTGTCTGGGCGAATCGGCCGCAGAATTGACGAATCAGCCAAGGACTAGGCGAATCAGCCTCTGACCAGACGAATCAGCCGGTGGTTAGGCAAATCAGCCGATGACCAGACGAATCAGCCGGTAACTAGTACATACATTGTCTATGAATCAATAGACTACAAACATCAATCTCATCAATTGCAAATATCAATGCAATAAAATAAAGTATGTGATTTAGGGAAACTCGAGTCAAACCTCACTCGAGTTGTGCAATCCCAACTCAACATTAATTTATACCTTTCACTCTGTTACTCTGACTATGTCGAAGTCTCTGATTCAAAGCCTGTTAATATCAATCTAACAATAACAATATCGAGGGTACGGTATCAATACACCACTCAATCAATACTGGATATAATCAGAATTCAATCAAATTCTGTTTCAACAGCACAACGTCAAAATCTCAATATACCCAGCAATACCATATCAATCAGATCTCCATCCCAACACCTCATAATCGATAACAATTCAATTCTGATTTCAAATCGACTCCAAAATTCATAACAATTTCATATGGTATCTGTTCCTCAATCCAGTTTCGATTATACGATGTCTAATATGTCAAGAACATCATATAAGAATCATATTAGATTCTGACAATATCATAATTTCAAAACATATCAGAACGTAGCAAAACTTACGTCCAGTTGTAGCCTACGTCGATAGGAACAAAGTACCGAAGTCGGATTCAAAATCTGAAGGACNCATCATTTTCCACAACTTTCAGGCGGCTCTCGGGGGGTTAATCTTTACCGCTCGGGCGCGGCACCTTCTGTCCGACACATACTTTTGTTGAACACTGGCGCTCGGGCGGTCAAGAACTACTGCTCGGGCGCCAGACGTTCTGTCCAAAACATGCTCTTGTAATTCATTGACGCTCGGGCGGTCGTCTTCTACCGCTCGGGCGCCACAAGTTCTGCCCAAAATTACATAACTCATATGTTTTAACCCATTTGGTCTCGGAGTGGTCCAACTACACTCATATCAATTCATGATCAATAAATCATATCAGATTACGATAATCAATTTCTCGGGCATTACATAGATACATGCCGTATGTTACTCGGTCGCAACATACCTCAAATCTTCGTTCCAGTATATGTAGCTTGAAGATATCCGTCTAATAATCTATTTACATCAATAACATATTCATTTTTATCAATAACATCATTCAAAATCAACAATATAAGTTTCAAATATCTTTTAAAACTTTGAAAATTCATATCAACTTGAAATCATTACATAATTCAATTCCGACTTCAAAACATAGTTTCTTGTCGGTTATTATATCACATACATCGATCTCGACTTCAAATACATGCTATTCCAGCACTTCAAGAAGTAAAGGTGCTGAAACTAGAAGAAACTTACCTCAAAAGAAAGCTCTCAACAAGATGATTGCAAATATATATTTTGTTTCGTGCTTAGATAACGTTTCAAGGTAGATTCGGACGATAGAAATCAAATTTTCTCTTTTTTCTTTCTCGAAGTTACTGAAATGAGTGAAGAAAACGTATGGCAGCTCGTTCTTATTACCCCACCGTTCTCGCGCTGGGGCGGTAACATCTCGCGCCCGAGCGCGAGAGCGAGACGTTCTATCCCCCGAGTATCATTTAGACCGCGCTCGGACGGTAACATCTCGCGCCCGAGTGCGAGACATTCTGTCCCCCAAGTCCTGGTTGTGCCGGGCTCGGGTGGTAACTTATCGCGCTCGAGCGTGAACTGTTCTGTCCAACATGCTAGGGTCCAATTTAGAAAAAGTAGTCAATATCAAAGTTGTAGATCTATGTCTTCGCTTTCATTTTCCACCAACCTCACCCAATTTGGATATTGGACGCGAGAGTTATGCTTATTCTCCCAAAATGTGTCAGTGTAGAGACTAAAATACACACGTTACACTTCGGGATGATTTTGCCCCTATTTCCAAATGGATTTGGATAAAACTCAAAGCATAAAAGTTTTAGTACTATGTATTAATTTTCAATGAAATTGGTTTCATTTCATTTGGACTAATATTCACATAATTATGCTGAAAACCGTAAAATGTGTCACTTTTCGATTGCGGTTCAGCACCCCATTCAAACAAAAATCATTTCCTATTCAATTATTTCATTATTTCAAACCCATTTATTAATTTCATCATCAATAATATACTTTAGACACGTCATCACATAACAATCTCATGAATTATCGATAATCACAAGATGATTTACGGTAACGCCCCGAAAATTTAAAGATCCACGCGAACCACATGCATGCAATTATTAAATTCTTTCTATTTTAATAAAATGTTTTAATTGCATTAATTAATCATGTTATGCATATTTACATGTTTAAAATATATTTTTCTACATGATTACATTAAAATGTATTTTTAAAGGTTATTCGAGTTGCGATCGAGGAATGGAGACCGAGGCCTGAAAAATAGAAAATGTTTTTATTAAATAATTGTTTTTAATTATTTAAATTAAGGGTGATGCTTTTTATGATTTTTTGAAAATATCGTGTTTTCAGGTGATTTTATACGTCGGGACGTAAATTTTATCGGTGTTGGTTTTTCAACAAAAATACGAACTTATGGGCAATCTGCCTAATAAATTCACAAACTTATTTAAAAAAAATTATTTTTAATATTTTAATTAAACACTAATGAGCTTAATTAACTTGTTAATAGGCCAAGGCTTTTGTTAGTGTGTTAATTAATTTATAAAGTGCAACACCTCACAATTCACCACACAAAATACACGCCCCACACCCCTTCACAAATTCAGAACTCTTTCACCCCATCAAACACACGGCACACACATCATAATTGGAGGAAAAGCATCACGGTTCTTCAAGGAGAAATCAAGCCAAGGTTGTCGCCGTCGTTCTTCGATTTGTCAACGTAAAATCGTGCGTTTATCACGCAAAGGCACGCCATAATTCTCTTTTTACACATCCATCACACCATAGTATTTATTTAAATCTGTTTTGCATGAAAAACAAGTTGCATCATGTTATATTTTCGGAATTGCATCATAGGTGATTTTTAAGGCTTGTGTTTTCATCCAAAAAACTTGTTTAATATGTGTTAAAGGGGCTTCCATGTCTAGGGTATTGATCAAGGACGTTTTTCACAAGTTTTAGGGTCCTAATAACACACCCAAAACACACTGCATCATGATAGAAAACAAACTGTAGCCATCTTTCTGTTATGGAAGAGTTGGGTTCGGTTTTATGGGGTGTGTGGCTGGGCTTGGGTTCGGTTGGGGCCAAGGCTTGGCTATGGTAAGTGAAGGGTCAGGAGGAGAGTCCTAGCCATGCTAGGACTCGAAAAGCAGGGGCTGGGAGGAGTCCTTGCCAACAAGGACTCCACCCGAGAGCAAGTAAGGTATAGCGTAGGTTGTGCCGGTGCAGGGAGAAGGGTGCTCGGACAGGGTGGTTTGGGCTGGGCTAGGGCAAGTCATTAGGGTCCTAGGAGGGTGATTAAGGTCCTGCGCAGGGGCTGTGGCGGCTAGGTTGGCTACTGGATCAAGAAAACGTGAGGGAAACATGGACAACATGTTAGCGCGAGGCTGCTGCCACTGGTTCGGTGGTTTGCTGCTCACGACCAGTGGCTTGTGTTGGTGTGGGCTGGGTCTGGGCATGGTCTAGGGAAGGTTAGGGATAGGTGGGCACGGTGGTGGCTTGGCTGGGGGAGTCCTAGTTGGGTTATGAGTCCTAGATTTGCAAGAGTCATACACACACAACCGCGCACAGAATTGGTGCTTCGGTCCAGGCGAGTTTGAGCAACTTGGGTGATGGTTTTACGAGATGGGCTTGCTCAGTAGGGTCCCTAGCTGGGTTGGCTAGGTTTTGGCTCAAGGTGGCTCGGGCGTGGCTCGAGTAACTCAATAGATGGCTCGGTGTGTTCGATAAGGTGTCAATTTCGAATTTAATTAGACTAAAATGGAATCCATGGGTCCATGGGGGAGGTGAAAGGGGATCGGTTACGGTGACCGGAAGCGCAACGGAAGTCAAAAATTTTTTATTTTACATGCTAAAATCTTCGGCCACCATGTTCTTTGTGCAACAAATACATTTAAACACCATACAAGACATACATAGAGTGTTAGAGAGATTATACCTATCAACCTCTTGAGGTTGATGAATGGCACCAACCAAGTTGTAAACAACTTGGCTCTTGAGTGGATGAAGATCTACAAGCTTCCTCCTCCTTCAAAAATTAGGCCCACCACTTGCTAGGTAAATCCCTTCTTGTTTTGCACTAGAAAAACAAGAAGATTTTTCAATGAGAAGAATATTTCTTCCTCAACACTTGAAGAAGAAAAATGAGAGAAAAACTTGGAGAGAAGTGTGTGTAATTTTCGGCCAAGGTGTGTGTAATGGGGGGAAGGGAGACTTGTCTTGGACATGCAAAAAGTTGAAAGCAAAAGTTGCATGCCATGCCTTGAAAACACAAAAAGTAGTCTCCCAACCTTTCACCTCCCATGCATGTATATTATATGGTTTTTAATCAAATTAAAAACCATGGACTAAATTTAATTATCTCAAACATATTTGAGACTAATTAAACATTACTTGAATTTACCCAAGTCCCACTAGTTAAATAATTATTTTAATTGAGCTCTACAAGACTCAATATGATTTAATTAATCCAACACTTGAATTAATTTAATTATTTGGACTCTACTAGGTCCACTAGTGTTTAATTAATTCAACACTTGAATTAATTTAATTTAGTCCATAATAATGTTTATGAAAATCACAATTTTCAAATACATTATTCACTTGGCCAAATTTTAATTTAGGAACACTTCCATAAATTAAAATTTACATTTCTCTCATAGAAGTCATACTTCTATTTTTCCTTACGCCTATAAACTCATTTATAAGCCGTTCAACACATTGAACTATTTTCTCCTTTATAGAAGTCATACTTCTAATTTTCCTTACGCTTATAAACTCCTTTATAAGCCGTTCAACACATTGAACTATTTTACTTCTCAACGGGATCTAGAAAGCTAGTACTTGTGTGGCCCTCAATGGTTCATTGATACAACTAGCCGTGGGTTCACATCTCCATGTGATTCGGACTAAACATGTCCTTATATGAGCATACCCCAATTGCTCCATTCTTATTTATCAACTCCTTGATAATAAGAACGTCAGAACTCAAGTCTGATAGTACCCAACCAATCATGTTAAACGCCTAGCAGCATCGCTTACATGATTCCCTAGGTATCAAATGATAGTGCCTGCAAGAACCATTCAATTATGGTTAGCGTACAGTACGGTCCCTTCAACTCATATATCCCGACCGATTCGACAACCATTGGTTTATCGAGAGTTGTCAATGAATCGATACTATGTGTCATGTCGTAGTTGCATCGATGGTGTAATCTATGAAACCCCTTTCATAATTACCACCATACTCTGATCAGAGATTTCAAACTACATATACATGAAAAACACATAGGATATCCATACCCGTAGGTAAGCGGTGAATCCCCGACTACAATGCATCGACTCCTATATGTTTCGACAGAACACCCAACCTTGCCACCTGATGACCCCATGAGAGTCGGTAAACAAGTCAAAGTGTAATTCTAGCACATAGAGTCTCAATGTTGTCCCGGGTCATAAGGACTAATGGTGTACAACCATAAACTAGGACTTTTCCACTCGATAAGTGAGAACCACTTGGAAAGTCCTTTAATAGAGGGTTGTTCAGTGCACTCTACCAGGAGCACCTATCTGCATGCTCGGACATCACAATGTCCCCTACCAATGAAACATGGTACTCACATCGCAGATACTAGTCTCAAGCTCGAGCGGCCTATATCCTTCTTGGCGGCGGCTGAATCGACTAGGAACCGTTTAGAATATACAGTATTCCAAATATGAGTTTCATGATACTCATCATATGAGCATCCCATATTCTTTCTACTATTTGTATATTCAAGGGCTTTATCTATGCAACTAGCATGGGTATACAGATAAAGATGTGCCAAAACAATAATTTCAAATATTATTAAAATAAAGACTGTTTATACATAGAGTTTCATTGTGAACACTCGGCCAACACTTGGCTCGACGTGCACCTACTCTAACAATCTCCCACTTGCACTAGAGCCAACTACCCATATACTTCAAACCCATTGATTCGCGATGCTTCTCGAATAATGGTCCCGGTAAAGGCTTAGTTAGTGGATCAGCAACATTATCTGCGGAGCCGACTTTGTCGATCGACACTTCTCCTCTTTCCACAATCTCTCGGAGGATGTGGTACTTTCTCAATACATGTTTGGACTTCTGATGAGACCTTGGCTCCTTCGCCTGAGCTATGGCTCCCGTGTTGTCACACATCACCGGGATAGGAGCAACTCCATTAGGAATGACGCCCAACTCTTGGACGAAATTCCTAATCCAAACAGCCTCCTTTGCTGCAGCTGATGCAGCAATATATTCGGCCTCAGTGGTGGAATCCGCAGTACTGTCTTGCTTGGAACTCTTCCAAGAGACAGCACCACCATTGAGCATGAATATGAATCCAGAGGTTGACTTCGAGTCATCGATATCGCTTTGGAAGCTAGAGTCGGTATAGCCTTCCAATTTCAGTTCTCCACCCCCATAGACCAAGAACAACTTATTGGTCCTTCTCAAATACTTGAGGATGTCTTTCACAGCTTTCCAGTGTGGAAGACCAGGGTTGGATTGATATCTACTCACTACACTTAGTGCAAATGCCACGTCAGGACGTGTAGATATCATCCCATACATGATACTACCAATAGCCGAAGCATACGGAATGCGTGTCATCGCCGCTATCTCTGCATCAGTCTTGGGAGACATAGACTTGGATAGGGACACGCCATGACACATTGGTAGATGTCCTCTCTTGGACTCATCCATCGAGAACCGCTTCACGATGGTATCAATGTATGTGGACTGGGTGAGACCAAGCAATCTTCTTGATCTATCTCTATAGATCTGTATTCCTAATACAAAAGATGCTTCACCCAAGTCCTGCATCGAGAACTTACTTGCTAACCATATCTTAGTTGATTGCAACATTCCTACATCATTCCCAATGAGTAGAATGTCATCAACATAAAGCACAAGGAATGTCACAGCACTCCCACTGACCTTCTTGTATACACATGGTTCCTCAGGATTCTTAGTAAAACCAAACTCTTTGATTGTACTATCGAATCTGAGGTTCCAACTCCTAGATGCTTGCTTTAGACCATAAATAGATCTCTGAAGTTTGCATACCATATGCTCACTTCCGATAGATGTAAACCCTTCGGGTTGAGACATGTAAATCTCTTCCTTAATATCCCCATTAAGAAAGGCTGTCTTAACATCCATCTGCCATATCTCATAGTCATACCATGCAGCTATGGCTAGCAATATCCTTATGGACTTGAACATTGCAACTGGAGAAAAGGTTTCCTCATAGTCAACACCTTGTCTTTGAGTATACCCTTTTGCTACCAGTCGCGCCTTGAAGGTCAATACCTTCCCATCCGCCCCAAGTTTCCTCTTGTAAATCCATTTACACCCTATGGGAACAGTTCCCTCAGGTGGATCTACAAGATTCCACACTTGGTTCGAATGCATGGAATTCATCTCAGATTCCATTGCTTCAAGCCACTTGGATGAATCGGCATCAGATAACGCTTCCTTGAAGGTCCTTGGATCACATCCAAGGTTAGGCTCATCATGGCCCTCTTCAAGAAGCAGACCATACCTCATAGGTGGTCTCGAGACTCTCTCGGATCTTCTAGGAGCTTGTGTCCCCTCACTTGGCTCCTCGGGTGTGGGTTCTACAACTGTGGGTGTCTCTCAAACCTCTTCGAGTTCTATCATCTCGCCTTTTCTATCTAATAGAAATTCCTTTTCCAAAAAGGTTGCATTCCTAGAAACAAACACCTTTGTTTCTTGGGGATGATAGAAATAATATCCAACTGAATTCCTTAGATATCCCACAAAGTAGCATAAAATGGATCGACTATCCAATTTATCTCCCACTGCCTGCTTCACATAAACAGGGCACCCCCATATTCTAAGATAAGAATATTTTGGCGGCTTACCCATCCATATCTCATATGGTGTCTTATCAACTGTCTTTGTATGGACATTGTTCAACAACAGTGTCGCTGTCACAAGCGCATATCCCCAAAAGGATGGCGGCAACTCCGTGTACCCCATCATAGACCGAACCATGTCCATCAAAGTTCGGTTATGACGCTCCAAAACACCATTCAACTGCGGTGTAGCGGGCAGAGTCCACTGCGAGTGAATCTCATTCTCCCTAAAATACTCTTGGAACTCAGCACTCAAGTACTCACCACCTCGATCCGATCGAAGTGTCTTGATGCTTCGTCCCAACTGCTTCTCTACTTCACTTCTGAATTTTTTGAACCTTTCAAAGGCTTCAGACTTGTATTTCATCAAATACACATACCCACACCTCGAAAAATCATCGGTAAAGGTGATGAAGTAGGCATGTCCATGCTTAGTGGTGATGCTAAGTGGACCGCACATATCGGTATGGATCAAATCCAATAACCCTTTGGCTCGCTCCACATTGCCATTAAAGGGAATTTTGGCCATCTTTCCTTTTAGACAGGAGTCACAAGTCGTGAGAGCATTAATATCAGACATATCAAACATGCCAACTCCCACTAGCTTGTTCATCCTTCTTAGGGAAATATGTCCTAATCGAGCATGCCATAATTGTGCCGAATTTAGAGTATCTTGTTTGCGCTTGTTTGTTGTTGTTATCGCTTGGTCATTTTTTAGTGGAATATCTTTCAATTTTAAGTTATAGAGATCGTTTTCAAGTTCTCCGGTACCAACTAAACATTCATTCTTGTAAATGTTGCAAACACTTTTGCTAAATAAACAAGAAAATCCATCTTTGTCCAACCTAGAAATGGAAATAATGTTTTTCACCAAGTCTGGTACAAATAAAACATCTCTTAACATCAACTTAAAATCATTGTTCAAAATTAAAGAAACTTCTCCAACAGCTTTGGCAGCAACCCTTGCCCCATTGCCCATCCTCAAGAAGGTCTCACCTTCTCTAAGCCTCCTACTTCTTCTCATCACCTGCAAATCATTACAGAGATGTGAGCCACAGCCGGTATCCAATACCCAAGAAGTAGAGTTAATTGAAATGTTTACTTCAATATAGAACATACCGTTTCAAGAACCCTTCTGGGCAAGATATTCCCTGCAGTTACGCCTCCAATGTCCAGGCTTCTTGCAGTGATGACAGATGTCAACAGTCTTGTCAGCCTTCACTGGTATGGCTGCCACAACAGGACCCGGAGTCTGCCTCTTCAAGGGCACGCTCTTCTTGGGACGTTGGAAAGAACGCTTCTTTCCCTTCCCAGGTGGACCGGTCTTCGTACCAGATGAAGAGCCTACAAAAAGAACCGGCTTCTCTTTCTTGATAGTGGACTCAAAAGTCACAAGCATGTTTACCAGCTCTTCAAGGCTCGGCTCAAGCTTGTTCATATTGAAATTCACCACAAAAGGATCAAATGAGCTTGGCAGCGACAGCAGCAACACATCAGTGGTCAACTCCGAAGGCAAGATCAGATCCTTGCCAACGAGCTTGTCCACGAGCCCAATTAACTTTAGGCCATGCTCATGGACCGAAGCCCCATCTCGCATGCGTAAAGTGATGAGCTCCTTGACTGTGGCATGCCTCAGAGGCCGAGTCTGCTCACCAAAGAGCTCCTTGAGGTGCAAATGAATGTCAGCAGCATTCTTTGCATCCTCGAAACGCCTCTGCAGCTCATCGTTCATAGAAGCCTGCATATAACACCTCGCCTTCAAGTCATGGTCACACCATTCCTTGTAGGTCTGAAATTCCTCGGGAGTGCAGTCAGTCGGAGCCTCAGCAGGGGGCGACTCAGTCAGTGTGTATGCAATCTTTTCCGAGTTTAGGACAATTTTCAGATTTTTTAGCCAAGTGATATAGTTAGGTCCGGTTAACACATGTTTTTCAAGAATGGCAGAAAGCGGATTGCGAATTGAAGACATTGTCAAAGTTTTGTACTGAAAAGTAAAACAGATAAATGTTAATGACTATTTTAAAATATTTAATAAGATATAAAGTTTGGACTTTTACTTTATAAATATTCGCTCCCACTGTTTTGACATCTTTCACTACCCTCTAGTGAAAACGGGAAACTCATTTACTCAGTAGGTACGTAAGGTCCAATTAGCGAATTATGATCCCGAATAATATCAGCCAATCACAAATCCTAAAAGGTAGTTTCCAATTGCATCTCCATGCAATCCTCTACGCAAACTTTTGTTTCACGTTTGATTAGAACCCAATAATATGACGTCGTTCATCTTCACGTGTCAAGCCTAACCCATCGATATTGAACCTTAATGGACGGTCGCCATGAGTTCCCTCAATAATATGAGCCGAAATCATGGAGTTCCATGTAGTTCACATCACTATGTCAATGGATGTTACAGCTTTCCAGCACCCAAAGCTCCCCAATAATATGAGCCGAGCCTCGAGTACGGGTAACGTTCATCATGCACCCATTGTCGATGGAAGACAAGGAAATTATAAACAAATTTATAATTCCCCTTTTCGGGCTTGATATTAATTTTGAATCTTATTCAAAATGAGGTTTTTTAATTTTGAAAGGTCTCATCATTAATTTTATTTTAAAAGCTCGCCATGTTTGATCGTTTGTTTTCCGGATTCATGCAACTTTGTTATTATCATAATAATAACGCACATACTCATTATTTATAACATATCATGCATATATTATAAACAGTAAACAAACAAGGATGATCAATCGCCCCAACACTAATGGCCCGTGTGAGCTAAACACGGGCCTAGGTCCAATCCTAGGGAAATGCATGGGATGCAAATGCAACTATTACATTAGCTTCCAATATTTACATGTCTTCGATCTTCATAATCATCATGGCCACCATCTTCCAATCTTGATCATCCACTATACTAATATTTACAAATAAATATCCATGGCAAATAGGGATACATCTCATGGGGTGGGAACGGGCCATAAACCAAGCCCACTTTATAAATTTGATAATTATTACAATCATTCAACACAAAATATCCTAGCATACACCTAGCAAATTGGGCTTGGGCTTTTGATCATCCTTCATGCATAATATCACATATCATACACCATCAATTAATTATCACAATAATTAATTGATCCAATATTATATATCTTGATCCAATCACTAACCGCCACGATTATAAACTAAATTAACAAAGTATACAAACACCTTTGTCTACTTTCAAATTAATTTATTTATAACCGAATTTCTTGTAAATCACCATTTACTATAAATAATTAAAGTCCAACTTAAATTATTTATTTCATGAGAAAATATTTGCAACTTTTGTAAATTTAAACTTAAGGGCCCAAAAATTCATTTTTCACCAAAAACATTTTGGCCCATTTAAAATTTCACAAATGTGTTAGCCATCCAATGGTCCAACAACTCAAGGCCCGTGACACTTTGATATTTCAAAACACATTTTGAAAACCCTAGTCGTCATCGCCGTCGCCGGAGCTCCGTCGCCGGATTCCGGCCAACATGCCAAAAATTTTTTTTTTTTTTTTTAAATATAAAGGGGCTGTTCGGGCAGCCCCTCGGGCTGCCCTTGCTTCCCGAAACGGGCAGCACTATGGGCAGCCCGAGCTGCCCGAAACGGGCAGCAACATGCTGCCCGAAACACCCCACAAAATGCCTCGGTTTTGGTTGCAAAAATTACACTCATGCGGTTAGAAATCAATCTCAATATAATATCTTGCAAATGCTACACAAAATCGTAACCATAGCTCTGATACCACTTGAAAGGGGATCGGTTACGGTGACCGGAAGCGCAACGGAAGCACAAAAATTTTGATTTTAGCATAAAATTTTCGGCCACCAACATTCTTGTGTAGCAAATACAATAAACATAAAATGACATTCATAGTGTGTTAAGAAATGTACCTATCAATCACAAGGATTGATGTATGGCTCCAACTAAGGTGTAAACACCTTAGCTCTTCAAAGGATGACTAATCTACAAGCTTCCAACCTTCAAAATTAGGCCCACCACTTGCTAGGTAAATCCCTTCTTGTTTTGCACTAGAAAAACAAGAAGATTTTTCAATGAGAAGAATATTTCTTCCTCAACACTTGAAGAAGAAAAATGAGAGAAAAACTTGGAGAGAAAAATTGAAAATTTCGGCCAAGGTGGAGAGTGGGAGGGAAGGAGTGTGTCTTAATTTTCTTGTCTTGGTTGTGAGAAAAGCAAAAACAAAAGTTGCATGCCATGCCTTGAAAACACAAAAAGTAGTCTCCCAACCTTTCACCTCCCATGCATGTATATTATATGGTTTTTAATCAAATTAAAAACCATGGACTAAATTTAATTATCTCAAACATATTTGAGACTAATTAAACATTACTTGAATTTACCCAAGTCCCACTAGTTAAATAATTATTTTAATTGAGCTCTACAAGACTCCATATGATTTAATTAATCCAACACTTGAATTAATTTAATTATTTGGACTCTACTAGGTCCACTAGTGTTTAATTAATTCAACACTTGAATTAATTTAATTTAGTCCATAATAATGTTTATGAAAATCACAATTTTCAAATACATTATTTACTTGGCCAAATTTTAATTTAGGAACACTTCCATAAATTAAAATTTACATTTCTCTCATAGAAGTCATACTTCCATTTTCTTTACGCTTATAAACTCATTTATAAGCCGTTCAACACATTGAACTATTTTACTTCTCATCGGGATCTAAAGAGCTAGTACTTGTGTGGCCCTCAATGGTTCATTGATACAACTAGCCGCGGGTTCANTACGGTCCCTTCAACTCATATATCCCGACCGATTCGACAACCATTGGTTTATCGAGAGTTGTCAATGAATCGATGTTATGTGTCATGTCGTAGTTGCATCGATGGTGTAATCTATGAAACCCCTTTCATAATTACCACCATACTCTGATCAGAGATTTCAAACTACACGCACATGAAAACACATAGGATATCCATACCCGTAGGTAAGCGGTGAATCCCCGATTACAATGCATCGACTCCTATATTTTTCGCCATAACACCCAACCTTGCCACCTAATAACCCCTTAAGAGTCGGTAAACAAGTCAAAGTGAAATGCTAGCACATAGAGTCTCAATGTTGTCCCGGGTCATAAGGACTAATGGTGTACAACCATAAACTAGGACTGTTCCACTCGATAAGTGAGAACTACTTGGAAAGTCCTTTGTGGAGGGTTGCTCAGTGCACTCTACCAGGAGCACCTATCTGCATGTTCGGACATCACAATGTCCCCTACCAATGAAACATAGTACTCACATCGCAGATACTAGTCTCGAACTCGAGCGGCCTATATCCTTCTTAGCGGCGGCTGAATCGACTAGGAACCGTTTAGAATATACAGTATTCCAAATATGAGTTTCATGACACTCGTCATATGAGCATCTCATATTCTTTCTACTATTTGTATATTCAAGGGCTTTATCTATGCAACTAGCATGGGTATACAGATAAAGATGTGCCAAAACAGTAATTTCAAATATTATTAAAATAAAGACTGGTTATACATCGAGTTTCATTGTGACCTCTCGGCCAACACTTGGCTCGACGTGCACCTACTCTAACAGGAGGCTTATGAATTGTAAGGGTAGAATAAATCTAAAAAATGTTATGTTAAAATTTTGGGATCAAAATAACGAGTTTTAGATTTATTCGGGATTTAATCGTTGCACGAAACGCTAATTAGCGAGTTAATTGAAACACCTAGTCTTAAGTGGAATAAATATATGATAAATTAAGTTTAAGCTTAAATAATTATTATAAGTCTAAGTTTTTAATTTGGGAATTTTATATTACGTTTTGGTTTAATTCGGGATTAAAACATATTAATACGTTATGTTTAAAGATTAATTTAAAAGTCATCGATTTAAGCTAAATAAAAATATGAAAAAATTCATGTGGGCTTAAATTATTATTTGGGACATGTTAGAGTCAAATAAATTAAGAAAATGTCAAAAACAGGAAATTTTATGTCCAGGGGTTAAATGGTCATTTTACACCTAAAAATTAGTAAACGTCATGACAATGCTCTAAATGTTGTTTTTATGATATTATGATTATTTTTAAATGTTTATGAAATGTTAATAACTAAATTATGGTTTTTAAATGTCTATTGGATTTTTTATGATTTAAGGAAAACATTTAAAAGACATGTTGCATGCTTGGTTTCAAAAACAAAGTTATATGCTATGCATGATTTTTATAAAGTAATGAGAATGTAAACGTTGAAGGAAGTGAAGTAAATGTGACTAATTCGATATTGTTGGAGATATGAGGTAACGGTATGAGGTAACGGTAAGAAAGGATATGAAGTAACTGTAAGAAAGGGAATATCGTGAGGAGAAAAGGCCCCAGAGGGAGCCCATTTATGGGAAAAGGCCCTAGAGGGAGACCCGACGATCGTATTCTATTCGAAAAAGGATAGACCAGGGCCCAGTTGACCGGTGAGAGTGTTGCTAGTGTCCACCGCCGCCCAGTACTGCGGTTTCATGCAGATAGATCCATCGACTTTTTGAGGTTTTAAGGAAGTCACAATTAACGATCCGAATTCAACAAAGGAAAAGGAAAAGGAAAAAATGTTATGATCAGGATAAAAGGTTTTATGTTATGTTTTGAGGAAAAGGAAAAGAGTAAGGTTTAAGTTATGCATGTCATGAAAATGTTTATGAAAATGTTTACGAAAATGTTCATCTTTAAAGTTTATGCATCTTCATGAAAATGTTATTTTAAGTACAAGTATTTTTCACTGTTACATGTGATTTTATACGTATTACTTGGTATAAAGATTATGGTGTGTTGAGTCTTTAGACTCACTAGGTGTGATGGATGCAGGTAATAGTGTTAATATTACTGGAGGTCTTGATGGTTGATTTTGCTGAACTGAAGGTGCACACAACCCGAGGACCAGCGCTTTTATTTTTGCGCATTTACGATTTATGATTCATGATTTACGTTAAAAGATTTTAAGAATATTTATTTATGTTTTTGAGAGGTTTAATATGTCTATACTTTTCAAACTTATTGCTTTTTTGGTTTAGTAAAATAGTTGACGATTTCATTTTATGACTATTGCACTTGATTTTTAAATGCTAATTGGTTGGTGTTTTATTTTCAATGGGAAAATATTTTTTTCATGTGGGAAATGTATATGGCCGAAAATCGAGTGTTTTAAAAAATAAATTCTAGTACTTATAAGCAATAAAAAGGGCAGACGTTTTATTTACGATAATACGATACACGGTCCTTACACAAGGTATTTCACACTATATACTATGCGAGTAAGACTTTAGATGAAACACAATTAAATTATGGAACAACTAAAAAATAATTACTTGAAATAGTATTTGCACTTGATAAATTCCATTCATATCTTGTTTTGTCGAAAGTCATTGTGTTTACTGACCACTCTGCACTGAAATATTTGCTTGCTAAGAAAGAGGCCAAACAACGATTGCTTAGATGGATTTTACTTCTTCAAGAGTTTGACTTCGAAATAAAAGATAAAAAAACGTGTAGAAAATGTGGTAGCTGATCATATATCTGGACTTGAACATGTTAGTAACGAATGTGCAAATGATGAGATAGATGATTGGTTTCCTGATGAACAGTTGTTATTGATGCAAAATTGTCCATGGAATGCAGATTACGCAAATTTTCTTGTTACAGGCTTCATCAAAGAAAGAAATTCTTCTCGGACTTGAAATATTATTTTTGGGAGGAACCTTTCTTGTTCAAAATGTGTGCAGATGCCATGATAAGGAGATATGTAGAGGAAGATATGGGATCGATTCTTAGCCACTGTCATGATCGCAAGGTAGGTTGTCATTTTGGACCCACACGAACGGCATCCAAGGTACTCGAATGTGGCTATTATTGGCCAACTCTATTTAAGGATGAACGTTCATTTGTCCTCTCTTGTGTTAGATGCAAGCACACATGTAATATTTCTAATCGCCATGAGATGCCTTTAACGAATATTATCGAGTGTGAAGTTTTTGATGTTTGAGGGATAGAATTCATGAGACCGTTTCCAACCTCTATCACGAAAAAATATTCCACGAATGATGCTCAAGTGGTGCTGAAAATTGTTGCAACTTTGATTGTTGCACTCCCAAGAGCAGGTTGCCTACAAGTAGTATAATTCGGTGAGTCCAAATATCGTATCCACAAGGAAGCTAAGGTAATTACGAGTCCACTACAATGTCCATTTGTTTTGTTTTGTTTTTCTTTTAATTGTTTTAATCTTTAATTGATAATTTTAATTGTTCAAATTTTAATTTAAGTAGTTGAGATTAGAGGATCCACTCTTGGTATTTTAAAAAAGTTAATATTAATGAACATTATTGAAATCCACTTATTAAAATGGTTTCAATATATTAAATAATCATATATATATTATGTTATATATTATTATCTTATAAGTAAATAATATATATCAAAACTTATAAATGTTGTAAATTATTTATTGTGCTATATATATATTTGTAAACACTAAATCAAGGTTCCACTTTAAATGATTGATAAAACCAAACAAAAATTTAAATGGTACCAAGAATTTAGTGTAACATACAGCAACAATAAATCAAAATTCCACTTATAAGTAGGGTGTAAAAATGTTTAAAAAATAAATAAAACATAAACAATAAATAATGATTAAATAATATAAAACATAGATTCTTATCTTTGAATAACCTTATTAACATGCTAAGAGCTTCACCCTTTCATCTCAACTTTAGCAAGTTAGCTATTCATTATTCAAAGTGTAAAACTTTGAATATGAAACTAACAGGCTAATTATATTTAAATGAAGAAATAAAAAAAATATATAGAGAGAAATATTATGAACTCAAAGGTTTGTTCATAGAATGAAGGATATCTCAATTCATTACAATGCACCCCTATTTATAGCCAAATTTGGGGAGACAACCACAAATAAAAGATTATTTTTTTACACATAAGTCTTCACTGGTGTTCCAAGAAATTATATTTTAATACACATCACTTTTGTAAATCTTCACATCCGAATATTTTCTTTTCCACATAAAATAAAACATGTAGATAATTGAGTTGTTTGAATTGTGGTATTTTTTTTAACCATTTGACCAAGTAATTTGAGAGATATGGTCAAAATGCTAGAGCATGGTAAAACTGTCACTCCTTCGTTAACTTTATTTGTTGCTTAATTTGATCTCAATTATGAGAATATTTTTATCTCATGCATGTCACCAATATTGTAGATATTATCATCAACTTTCTACAGGTCCAAAAATCATCTTAATCTGATTTGCAACGCCAAAGTTATTCTTATTTTATCGAACTTGTAAAAATAGTAAAAACTTATAATTACACAACAACTTATATTTTATACAATTTATTATAAAACATATAATATTTAAACATTTAATAAAACAAAAACTATAAATTTATATTATAAAACATTTAATTAATATACAATTTTTTATCTTTATCACACTCGCCAACCAGCGTATTTCTAGTCCCTATCAATTTAAGCGTTAATAGCAGCACCAAACATATTATTTAATTTAAATAGAAATGTAATCGGAACTATCCAATTGTTCAAATTAGATTTGAAAATTTTCAAAGTTATATCGAGATCATCATAATTATAATTTATGAAATATCTAAGATGATCAATTCAAAGCTTATTTTCAGGTAATTAAATGTACATGACCTTCAGAAATTCCTAGTAAGAGTCTCAACTCCATATCCTCACAGATTAATAAATGTTTCAATTATGGNATATATATTAATTTTTTTTAAAGTTTGTTCTTCCCCCAATCAGAATACGACATTGTCCTTAATGTCAAAATAACTATTAATAAAGAGTACATAATGAAAGAGATATCACCTGAAATTTTATTGAAGATAACAAACTGAAACAAACGCAAACCAATCCATGACTTTTGATGTAACGCTCTGACCCGATTTCATAAAGTAACAGCGGAATTTAAAATTTTTCTTGAAGGGAAGAAGGATTTAAAATAAATTTCAATATATAATCAAAAATATATACATGATCAAATGAGCGTTGCATCAAAATACAAAATGTCATTTTGATCATGTCCAAAAGTTCTAACAAAATAGTCATCTTCCTTCCATCTACTATGCATATGACCTCGGCTCCAGTCAACATCCTGGCCCGTCACTCTTATCTGCATCACATGAAATAACTGAAATGAGTATAAAACTCAGCGAGTGGAACTCTTACATAGCAATGAATACATATCATACTCTGCAAAACATGGCTTTGAAAACATTAAATACCATCAACTCTGAAACATGAATATCATAGAATGAATAACAATAACGATGGTATTTCTCTTTTCTTTGATGGATTGATATCTATATAGTATCTCTGTCTCTGTACCTGTATCCCATCGATATAAATCGATTACTCTGTCGGGATATAAGCCTATGGTCGTTGATCAACTAATTGCATACAATCTCTGACTATGTATCTATCAATCCAATAAATCATTTGAATTCTCTCTTTGGCATTAAAACAAACACTTTGAAGACTCTATTTTCTTTTGTATTCCCTTTAACATCATTGAGACAAAAATGCCTCTAATATACAACAAAGTGTATTAATACATAGTATGAATCAAATGGAAGGGAATAACATGTTAAAACCATTGAAACACAATACAAATATTATCATGTGAGCACAATAAATGAAATTCCACTAACTACACTTGGAAACCTTGATTCTAAACTCTTGGTTGAATTCCTACAACAATAAACCATATATTGCACCATCAATAACCCAATAATCAAACAACCATATCATTAAATCCATAAAACCAACATCATCAACAAACCCAAGATTTCCCAACATCATAATCCAAGAATAAACAAAGCCACAAGTTTATCTTAGCTTCTTAAACCCACGAGAACCTTGTTTCACCACCACAATCCAACAACAAGCTTGAATCAAAGATATGAAATGAAAGGAAATGAAACCCTAACCTCCCCTTGAGAGAAAGAACCGAGAGAATGGAGAGAAATGGGAGAAAATGAGACCAACTCATGTATTATATCACTTAAATCTCGAAAACACGTTTTTTGCACTGTGTTGGGCGCTCGGGCGGTCATAAATTACCGCTCGGGCGCGGACCATATTGTCCGATACCAAACTTTCAGAATCAGTGGCGCTCGGGCGGTCATTTCTTACAGCTCTGGCGCCGCTCTGCGCACAGCTGCCTCAAAGATTGCCTCCGAAACGCCTCTTCCCTTCATAATTTGGAAAAGTGATAAACATGAAAGTTGTAGCTCTATGTCTTGGCTTGCTTCTCCAATTAGCCTCATGTCATTTGAAGGTCTGAGTAAAAAGTTATCCTCAATCTCCCAACATGTGCCAGTGGAGGAACGACGACACACACGACAAACTTCGGGGTGCTATTGGCTTGTCTTCCACAATGATTTGAACAAAACTCAAAACATGAAAGTTACACCTCTATGTCTTATCTAACCACTCCAATTAGCCTCATACTAATTGGATCAACATACAAAATATCATGAATTTAATCGCAACGACACTACAGTATCACCACACAACATCTATAACCACAATACTATAAATCATAAATCTTAACTCTTAACATCAAAACTATACTTAAACTTAACCAAAGAGTCAATAAACATATTGAATCTTAAACCGTACAGATCACCAAGCTTGGATATTACATTTGAATCAATGATCCAACTTTCTTTTCTTACTGCTTGATTGCGAACAATTGATCTTTGCTATCATCGGATTAGGCTTATGAACAAAAGCTTCCAAATAATCAATTATTTGGTCGGCAGTTGAAGCAGAAATGAGCATTCGTTGTGAATTTTTTGAAATAAAATTCCGTTCTATAGCTTTATCAAGAAATGTCAACAAACTGTCATAATAATAATTAATATTCAAAAAGCCCACAGGTTTATTATGGATATTAAGTTGTGCCCAAAAAACAATGTGAAAAATTTCTTCTAATGTACCAAAACTACCTGGTAATGCGATAAAAGCATCGGAATTTTCAATCATTTTTGTGATTCTTTCATACATAGAAGAAACTTTTAATTCCTCCCCAATCGTAACACCTGTAATATTTCCTTCAGCTAAAGCTGTAGGAATAATACCCAAAACATGACTGCCTCCAAGATGTGCAGATGTTGAAACAGATCCCATTAACCCAATATTACATCCTCCATATACCAAGTGAATTTTTCTCTCAGCCAATAGATTTCAAAGATTATTCGCTGCTTCTACAAACACTTCATTTTTTCAAGGACTCGACCCATAAAATACACAAATATTTTTCAATGTTTGTGCAGAGGATCAGGCCATGTTTTTACTTTCTTTTTTTTGTCTGCGAAAATAGAGAGAAAGATGAGGGATTTTATAGAGGTAATATGTTATCAGGACAAAACTATAGGTCACAGTTGTAAACAGTATAAACAGTAAAAACAATAATGACACACATGCAGATAAAAAGTAGTGCGATTCTGGCTCACAATTTTCCTCTGGTTTTACGTCCAGAAACGGCTTCAACGCCTTCTATGAGTCGAAGATATGATTCTGTGGGGACCCGAACTTAATTAAATTCTTAATCAATTTCTGAGAATAATTAATCAATTATAATAAACAGGGTCTAATCTGTTTTTTTATTTTGATAGTACGTAGCATATGAAATAAGTCTTATCTTATTTACAAGATCACTATCCAGATCTACGTACAAGTCCTGTACAATAGTAAATCATAATAACTACCGTCTCTTCACTACATCTCAAGTGATGTACTAGATATACTCCTAAGTCCGGATCTCCACGCTAACTGTATTCTCTCATCCTCTTCTTGACCCTGATCCAGCCCTACCTGTTTTCATGCACACATACCAAACAAGACAACAGCCGGATAACTCCGGTGAGAAATACATCCCAGTATAAACAATGTAAACATGCAATCGTATAAAAACATATATAAAAGCATATAACATCTATCATTAACATGTAGCAAATCAACAAACATGAATGATATAAAACTGTAAATCAACTAGTCATCTCAGACTCGACTCAATCCTAATCTAGGGATCCCGGGGTCTGGATATTGACAAATATATCGAATCTCAGTCGATAGGAATGAATCAACCCAAAACAGCATCGATATAATGCATATATCCAGTATCTTGGCGAATCAGCCAACATAATAAGCGAATCAGCCAGTAGAATAAGCGAATCAGCCAAGGACTAAGCGAATCAGCTGAAGAATAGGCGAATCAGCCGAAGACTAAGCGAATCAGCCTATGACTCAATACATACATTGTCTATGAATCAATAGATCACACACATCAATTCTCATAAATTGCAAATATCAATGCAATAAACTAAAGTATGTGATTTAGGGAAACTCGAGTCAAACCTCACTCGAGTTGTGCAATCCCAACTCAACATTAATTTATAACTTTCCCTCTGTTACTCTGACTATGTCGAAGTCTCTGATTCAAAGCCTGCCAATATCAATATGACAATAACAATATCGAGGGTACGGTATCAATACACCACTCAATCAATACTGGATATAATCGGAATTCAATCAAATTCTGTTTCAACAGCACAACGTCATAATCTCAATATACCCAACCATACCATATCAATCAGATCTCAATCCCAACCCTCATAATCGATAACAATTCAATTCTGATATCAAATCGACGCCAAAATTCATAACAATTTCATATGGTATCTGTTCCGCAATTCAGTTTTGATTATACGATGTTTAACATGTCAAGAACATCATATAGGAATCATATCAGATTCTGACAATATCATAATTTCAAAACATATCAGATCGTAGCAAACCTCACGTCTAGTTGTAGCCTACGTCAATAGGAACACAGTACCGAAGTCGAATTCAAAATCTGACGGACGGATCTTTCACAATCACAAATCTAAAAAGGCGTAAGGATTTTTCTCGANCACGGCAGCTCGCGCATATGAGCGCCTCATCTCCGCGCATATGCGCAAGGTTCTCTGGACCCGGCATGCGCAGCTCGCGCGAGCTTCTCTGCCAAAATCGAGCATATGCGCGCCTCCTGGTCGCGCATATGCGTGAGGGGTACTTTCCTCGCACATACTTTACATCTTTCCTCGTCATTCCCAGTCCGATCCTTTCCGTCTATAATCGTCAAATTATAAATCGATAATCGCAATTAGTCAAATAAAAGTCTGGGGCATTACAGCTTCCCATCCAATTTTCTTATAAATTGACAAACAGGGTCTTTTTTAGTCGGATTCCCAAGACTATTACGATGAAGCTCATCTTGGAATTGTTTCCATAAACGGAGAGGTTCAATATGCACGTGTCCACTAAAATGCGTCTCAAGAGTTAATAAGGTGTTATCTAAAGACTCCTTACTCAGCCCATTCTTAATGAAACCAACTTTATCTTCTCTGTTATTGGAAACATATCCCAATGATCTGCATCGTTTGTCACAAGTCCATCTTGCACACTTATGACAAACCCTTAAACTTTTGGCCCTTTGTTTTTTCGTATAAGTACTTTTTCCTAATCCAGGCATATACTGAATGAGTAATGACTGTGGAACTTCTCCTCCTAATCGGACCTTAGCTTCTATTACAAGACGAATATCTTCTATAATTCCTTTTCGCATTAGCAATCTCAATCTTTCACACCTACCTGCAAAAATTTTTCTTAGAACAATTTCAGAAACTAGGGAAAATATTTAAAAAAATTTGAGAGAATTTCATCCATTTTGAAAAGAAAAGAAATGATTTTTTTTAAAATTTTTGTATCAGCAATTGTGGGAAACTGATTAAACCGACTATGAGAGCCACGGAGTACCGTTATCCGCCATTTAACCGAAAAAATAAAAATATTAAGGAAACCTGAAATAAAAACAAACAAAATTAATTGCTACACAAAAAATCAAAGATCGGAAAGGGAAATAAACTCTTCTTTAAAGATTTCATTTTCTAAAAATGGTTTAAACCTTTGTCCATTTACTTCAAAAACATCACCATTTTTAAGATTTTCAATATCCACACCTCCATAAGTATACACATGCTTTACAACATATGGGCCTGTCCATCTTGATCGTAATTTTCTTGGGAATATGTGAAGTCGCGAATCATAAAGCAAAACTTTTTTACCAATCTCAAAAGATTTTCTAAGAATTGTTTTATCATGAAATGATTTGATTTTTTCTTTATAAATTCTTGAATTTTCATACGCGTCATTTTTGAGTTCATCAAGTTCATTAAGTTGCAATTTACGCAATTTGCTAGCCTCATCCATGCTTGAATTAAAAGTTTTGATCGCCCAATAAGATTTATGTTCAAATTCCACAGGCAAATGACAATGTTTTCCGTAAACCAACCTATAGAGAGACATATTCAATGATGTTTTAAAAGCTGTACGATATGCCCAAAGTGCATCATTAAGTCGCAGAGACCAATCTTTTCTATTTTGTTTAACAGTTTTTTCTAAAATTTGCTTTATCTCCCTATTAGTTAATTCAACTTGTCCATTTGTTTGAGAATGATAAGGAGTAGTTCCTTTGTGAGTAGTACCATATTTTTTCATTAATGAAGCAAATGGTTTATTAACAAAGTGAGTTCTCCCATCACTTATCATGGCTCGAGGAATTCCAAATCTACTAAAAATATTTTCTTTCAAAAATTTGATGACGATTTTATGATCATTTGTTCGATATGGAATTGCCTCTATCCATTTGAAAACATCATCGACTGCAACTAAAATATACACATTTAGCGCCCTTACCCGAGCCACTACTAAACAGACTACTAAGCATGCAACATTAAATCTGAATAACAACAATTAAACAGCGAAAACCAAATAACTTAATCATCTTACAACCAAAATTAAAATAGAACAAACAACAGCAGTCTTAAAAATTAATACAACCATATCGAAAACATAATTCTGAACGAGAAAACGATAAACCACACATAAAACCTCCACTGGATCACCACCGAAAACCCAACTGCTCTAGCCACTGCCCTGGTCTTCCGAACCGTCCAACCTAAGACCTGCCCCGTGGAATGGGGAGCCCAGGATGAAAACAAGGACGTGAGCGACAATCGCCTAATACGAGAATGTACGAGTATACAAACTGATATGATGCATTCGAAATGCAATATGCTCGGATATCAAGGATCAAGTCAAGAATCTCATGCTCAGTCTAGAAGCGCCAGAGTGTGTAGTATCTGATATGCCCTAGGCATGTTTTGGCACCCACACTCATCATCAAGACGTGGACCTACAATGTCCAGGTCATCAGAGCCCGCAGGTCCCGTCGGACACTGTAGCTCTCGATGCCCCATCGTCCACAATACAGAATAGAAATGAGGTATATCTCAAAAGATATCAAGCTCAACATGATATGTTATGCATAATATGCCAAAGAAGTAAAACATGTATAATGCAACACATAAATATGCAGCATATAAGTGTGTATACTACGCTTGGATATCACAGTCAGTACATCACGTACCTCACTAAAACGATCTGACAGAAAGCTCGTAACCTAGACAATACCAACAATATGAAATCACTATCAAACCAGATTCTGAATTACCAAACATGCTATAAAGTTCTTCCCAAAGGCTTTAGAATAATACATGCATCCGTCGTCAGCCCGCTGATGATGTCTCGATCTCAGTGCACCGACCACCCTCGAGTCGACAATAGCTCCGAAACTTCCCGACACCAAAGTACCCTAAAAACTTGCTAGAAAACCTAAGGTGTAAGGCAAGAACTCTCTCTCTGAAGGATGCGGTGTAGGAAACAAAAGAATTCGGTTTCCATTTATAGGCTGCATCCGGACTATTTCAAAAATCCGAATAAATCTTATCTGCCACGTGTCGGAATCTCATTCGTCTGATTGGATTTCTCGAGATAATGTAATCTGAAGTAGATCGGGTTATCCATTTAAAATTCGGTGGATCCAACAGATTAATCCCAAATTATAAATTCGTTAATAATACTTAATTAACAACTCTTTAATTATCTCTTAATTAATACTTCATTCAAAATAAGAATTCGAGTCATTATATCCTCCTCTCCTTAAAAATATTTCGTCCTCGAAATCAGAACCGAAGTACAAAACAACTGAATAAAATACAACTCATGATTACAAAGATACAACTCAAAACAAATGCGGATACTCTGTGCGCATACGACTCTCTAACTCCCAAGTCGCCTCTGCAGTACCCCGGCGTTGCCATTGCACTAAAACAAGTGGAATGGTCTTGTTTCTGAGCTTTTTCTCTTTCCTACCCAGGATTAAAAGTGGCTGCTCGACATAAGTCAAGTCTTCCTCAAGTTGAACATCTGTCGGGCCAAGAACGTGCGATTCATCTGCTACATACCTTCGTAGCAAAGATACATGAAAGACATTATGAATGTTGCACAGATACGGCGGCAAAGCCAATCGATATGCAAAATTTCCAACACATTCCAAGATTTCAAAAGGTCCGATGAATCTTGGGGCTAATTTCCCCTTGAGTCCAAATCTCATCTCCCTGCGAAATGGTGAAACTTTAGGGAAAACTTTTTCCCCTGATTTAAACTATAGATGTCTATGCTTGGTATTCGCGTAACTCGATTGACGATCTTGTGCAGCTTTAATTCTCTTATTAATCAATTCCACTACTTCAATCGCTTGTTGCACTAATTCAGGTCCTTCGAATGGAGCCATACCAATGCTGCTGTGGTAGCTATTTGTTGGAAACGAAATTCCGGCGTTTGACAAAATATAAACCAAACTCTAAATTCTGGAGTTTGACAAACTGATCGACCAACTGATACGCGCAATTATATTCAGCAACTGTACTTAACAACTGAAATCAGCAGATCTAATAAAGAAAACTGATCAGTTGGAAACCGATCAGTTGATATATTCATCCGTATGCTTCCTTCAACTAAACATGTCTTGGGAAAGAACATTCAACCGACAAAGACACATAGTAGATTACAACTGAATATGAAACGCCGCACTTCAATCAATACAGCTTAGAACAACGCATTTCGGCTAAAGCAATTAAGACGCCGCATTACTATAAATGAAGCAAACAATGCCCAAGGAATGATGAAGTGGCAATCAACGGATACAAAGATTCAAATATATCTCAAGTTACCGTTGGAAGGGAAGCTTATAAATAAGACAGAAGAACAGATGAAAAAACATACAAAGATCACTCTATTCAAAGCTTGCTGTTACTCTGTCAAAATCTTAGCTCACCCTTACTTGATTTAATCGTAGCAGTCAAGGCTACAATTTGATCTCACTAGCACTTTGAAATAATCGTTAAATTCGATAGTACTAAGATCAATTACGCACTGAGAACATTTTGTAATACTAAGAGTTTCAGCTTTTGGCAGTGATAAGTCCACACTGAAGTGGGTCAGTACAAATCTTGTATTCGATCAAAGTCTTTTAGTGGAAATCCTATCCTTGAGATAGAAGAGGTGATGTAGGAGTAATTGAAATCTCCGAACATCCAGAAACAATCCTTGTGTATTTTATTTCAATTTTGTATTCTATCTTTCAGTGAGTTAATTTCCGCAACTACTTTCGTTTAACTGATTGTCATTGACCAGCAAGATTCCGAGAATCAGTTTCTCACCAAAATGAACTCAAAACTCGAAAAGATCATTTTTAATTGTAAGTGTTTATTCAACCCCCCCTTCTAAACACTCTTGCTACGTTAATCGATCCTATCAAGTGGTATCAGAGCAGTTGAATCTTGTTCTTGAATACTTTTGATCTATAAACTTGCTAGCATGACTTCATTCAACAAAATTCTTATGTTCTCCAAAGAAGAATTTGATGATTGGAAAATAAGAATGCAAGCTCATTTAGCTGCACAAGATGATGACATGTGGTATGTCATAACTGATGGACCCATGAAGATTCTAAAAACAAATACAGCAGTTGCCATAACAGAAGGGTCACCACAAAGAATAGAAAAGCCCAGAGATGAATGTACAACTGAAGATAAAAGAAAAGAAAATCTTGATAATGTGGCTAAAGGCATTCTGTAGAAAATGCTGGACAAAGTAACCTTCAGCAAAATAAAGATGTGTAAGTCAGCCAAAGAAATTTGGGAAAAGCTGATCTAGCTGTGTGAAAGAAATGATCAAACCAAAGAAAATAAACTTTCTGTTGCTGTTCAAAAGTTTGATAACATCAAAATGAAAGCAGGAGAATCAATGCACGAGTATGATGAAAGAGTAAGCAGTATCATCAATGAGTTAAATGCACTTGGAAAAGTGTATACCAACAAAGAGATTGCACTGAAGGTAATGAGAGGTCTTCCCAAGGAATGAGATGTCAAGACCATGGCAATGAGGGAGGCCAAAGATCTGAATCAGATTGAACTTCATGATCTGTTTGCTGATTTAAAGGCTTATGAAGTTGAGCTGCAGACCAGAGAAGGAGAACCATCTACCCCTGCAGCCACAACTGCTCTAGCTGCTGTCAGGATAGAACCAATCAGTTCAGTCGAGAAATCTGCTGATCAGTTGAGCAGTGATGCTATGTCATTGTTCATCAAAAAATTTGGAAGGTTCATGAGAAAGAATCAAGGAACCTTCCAGAAGCCATACCAAAGGAACAGTTCCAAAGATGAATCAAATGCCTGCTACAACTGTGGCAAATCAGGTCACTTTATGGCTGATTGTGCTAAACTCAAGAAGGACAGTCAAAGATCAACTGATAGAAGTAAGAAATCATATGAGCACAAAAGAAGACCCAAGGAAGATAAGAAGTCCTTCAGAAAGAAACATGAGGTACTCTTAGCTGAAGAAAACAAATCTAAATGGGCAGAAACTGACAGTGAGGAGTCAGAACCAGAAAGCTCATGCAGCTCTAGTGATGATGAGGAAGTCAAGTGCTTAATGGCTAATGATGCAGAAGAAGAATCATCTAGCCAACAGGTATTTGATTTCAGCTCAACTGATTTCACACGAGAAGAACTCATTCTAACACTACATGACATGGTAAATGAGTATCAAAAGCTTGCATCATCATTTGAAAAAATCAAAGCAAAGCAAACTGATCCCACTGACAATAAAACCAAAACTGATGAATCAGTTGATGGGTTGAATCTAAAAAGTGAAATTGCTGAGTTAAATGCAGAGAGAAACAATAATCAGTCATTAATCCAGAAGTTGATTCTTGAAAACTCAAAACAGACTGAGCTCATTCAGTCTTGGAACAAGTCATCTACTGCACTGAATGAGATGTAGAATTCACAAAAATCAGTTTCTGATAAAACTGGTTTAGGGTTCAACACTTAAGGAGAAATATATCCAAATGATACTCAACCAAAGCCAAAAATAGACAAAGGGAAATACATTCATTTTGTCAAAACAGCAGTCATACAAGAACAAATTGAGCCCAGTAAACTGATTGAGCAACCTACTGAGAATATGAACAAGGCTAGAAGATATGGGATTGGTTATAGTCAAAAATTCTCAAATGATTCACAAAGTCAGTCATGAAAGAGGTCTCACAAGAACTATTCGAATAGCTATTTCAATTACTATAACTGCAAGCCCGTTCAGAAGAGATATAGACTGAAAAATCAGTTGAATAAAGCTAAAACAAATATTGTATCATCTGTACACTACACACCAAGCACACAAAAGCCGAGAAAAACCATTTGGAATACAGCTACTGGAAAGTCTGTTAGACTAATCCAAGTGTGGATTCCTAAGGGACTAATCAGTTCAGGACCCAAATAGATATGGGTACCAAGTTATATTATATGTGTGATTGCAGGTAGCAGGTACAAACAAGAACTCAATATGGTATTTGGACAATGGAAGCTCGTGACATATGATAGGAGATGCAAGTGCATTATCCCAACTGATCGAATACACTGGTCCAAACATCAATTTCGGGGACAATTCCAAAGGTAGAACTGTGGGTAAGGGTAAGCTTATCCATGGTAACTTTACTTTTAAAGATGTTCTATTAGTAGAAAATCTGAAGTATAACTTGATTAGCATCAGTCAGCTATGGGACAGTGGATTCTCAGTACAATTTGACAAAAACTCATGTTTAGTCAAAACTTCAACTGATGAAATCATACTAACTGGCAAACGTTGTGGAAACACATATAAAGTCAGTTGGAATGATCAAACTTGTGCACCCGTTTGTTTTATTGCTTCCAAATCATCTAAAAACTAGTTGTGGCATAAGAGACTAAATCATTTAAACTTTAAATCCATTGCCTATTTGAGTAAACATGAACTTGTAACTGGTTTGTCCAAAATAGACTTTTCAAAAGAAAAACTTTGCTCAGCATGTCAGTATGGTAAACAAGTACGATCCTCTTTTAGAAACAAGGGATGTAAATCTTCATCCCGATGCTTAGAACTGTTGCACATGGATCTCTTTGGTCCTATACCATTCATGAGCTTAGGAGGAATGAAATACACCTTGGTAGTCGTAGATGATTTTTCAAGATTTACTTGCGTTATTTTTCTCAAATCTAAAGACCATACTGCTTCGCAACTAATAAAGCTCTTTAAAAGACTTTTAAATGAAAAATCAGTTGGAATTGATTGAATCAGATCTGATCAAGGAACTGAATTTATCAATAAAACTCTTTCAAATTTCCTAGAAAATGCTGGAATTAAGCATGAGCTCTTAGCACTCAGAACTCCTCAGCAAAATGGTGTAGGTAAGAGAAGAAATCGGACTCTGAAAGAAGCTGCCAGAACAATGCTTGCTGATTCTGGTATTTCTCAAAGATTTTGGGCAGAGGCAGTAAACACTGCATGTTATAATCAGAACAAATCAGTGATTAATAAGAATCATATGAAAACACCATATGAGATCTGGCATGGTCGAAAAGTATAATTACTTATTTCAAAATATTCGGCTGCAGATGTTTTATTCTTGATAATGGTAAAAATTATTTAAAAGCGTTTGATGCTAAATCTGCAGCAGGAATATTTCTTGGATACTCATCAGTTAGTATAGCCGATAGAGTCTTCAACAAGAAAAGCCTAAATGTTGAAGAATCTGCTCATGTTGATTTCGAAGAAACTGAACTAACTAATAAGCCAACTGATCAAGTTGAGCTAGTTAAACGATTTACTGATATCAGTTTGGAAGATGATGACAAAAATGAAAGTCATGGCTATCAAAACATACTTCAAACACCTGAACCAGAATTACTGGACCAATCAGATGTGCAGGAAGTCGTTGCTGATGATCAATTGACATAGCATAATGATAACATTCAAATAGCAGTTGACGAAGCACCAACTGAGACTGAAAACTGTGTTCAGTTACCAACTGAAGAAATTGCTGATACAACAAATACTGAGTACAGATGGAGAAAATCACATCCACCTGAACTGGTAATAGGAAATCCATCTGATCCAGTAAGAACTCGCAATCAAATGCTAAATTTATTTATTTATTCAGATTTTGTTTCACAATTAGAATCGAAGAAAACTGATGAAGCTCTTGCTGATCCTAACTGGGTAAATGCAATGCAAGAAGAGCTAAATCAGTTCACTTATAACAATGTCTGGAACTTAGCTCCAAAAACAATTTCAAAAACTATTATAGGTACAAAATGGGTATACAGAAATAAACTAAACGAGGATGGTTCAGTTGTACGCAACAAAGCAAGATTAGTGGCACAGGGATATAGGCAAGAAGAAGGAATCGACTATGATGAGACGTATGCTCCAGTTGCAAGACTGGAAGCAATCAGAATTTTTCTTGCTTATGCATCATACAAGAAATTCAAGGTATATCAGATGGATGTAAATAGTGCATTCCTGAACGGACAACTACAAGAGGAAGTATATGTTGAACAACCCCCAGGTTTTGTAAATCACAACTTTCCTGATATTGTATATCATTTGAACAAAGTCTTATATGGTCTTAAACTAGCTCCCAGAGCTTGGTACAAAACTCTTTCAAAATTTCTAACTGATCATGATTTTTCTGTTGGATCAGTTCATAAGACCTTGTTCAAATTTGCTAAGAATGATCACATTTTATTAGTTCAAATTTATGTTGATGATATCATATTTGGGTCAACTAACCCCAAATTATGCGAAAATTTTGCTAAGCTAATGCAGGATAAGTTTGAAATGAGCATGATGGGTGAACTGACATTCTTTCTTGGACTGCAAGTGAAGCAACTGGAGACTGGTATATTCATCAGTCAGACTAAATATACAAAGGAGCTGCTGAAGAAATTTGGCATGGAATCATGTTCAGCTGCAAATACTCCCCTGAGCTCATCAGTAAAATTGGACACTGATCAAGGGGGAATATCAGTTGAGGCGACATTAAATCGAGGTTTAATAGGTTCATTGTTGTACCTAACTTCCAGTCGTCCTGATATTGTATTTGTTGTTTGTATGTGTGCTAGATTTCAAGCAAATCCTAAGCAATCACATTTCTCAGCTGCTAAAAGAATTTTAACATATCTTAAGGGTACAAAAAATGTTGGGTTATGGTATTCTAAAGACTCTACTTTCAATTTAGTTGGATATTCAGATGCAAATTATGCAGGATGTAAGCTTGATCGCAAAATTACAAGTGGATCTTGTTAGTTTCTAGGAGACAGACTGTAATGCCCGAGATGTAATTACTGTAATGAGAAGTGGATTAATTAACAGTATTGAGATTGTAAGAGCTCGAGTGGGGTAGCCGGGCGTCGGTACACCAAAAGACTACTCTTTTGAACAGAACCTGTGGCACCCGAGCGGTAGAAAATGACCGTCCGAGCGCATTGCATCACAAAACAAGAATTCAGACAGAACGTCTGGCGCCCAAGTGGCTGAAAGTTACCGCCCGAGCGCCTGAGTAGAACGAATCTAGAGCTCAGACAGAACCTTCAGCGCCCGAGCGGTAGTCTTTGATCGCCCGAGCGTCGACTGAAATTCAAGAAGAATGTGCCACGTTTCTTTATCATGCAAGTTAATATATATATAAACGTTTTTCCCTCAGAATTCAGCAACAAAATGAGAAAGGGTCAGAATTTCAATCCGACTTCAGTATCGTGTTTCTATCGACGATAGCTTCAACTAGACGTAAGTTTTATTTAATTTTGATAGGGTTTGAAATTATGGTATTGTCAGAATCGGATAGGATTGATATATGATGTTCTTGAGATATTAGATATCGTAGAACCGAAAACAGATTGAAGAACAGATTGTTTATACATTTGTTATGATTTTTCAGAGATGGAATTGAGATTATTCAGATTTCTGAGATTATGGATTATATTGGATATTGATTATGATTTGTAATTGATATATATTGTTGTCTGAGTTTGTAACGACCCATTACAGGCCCAGTGGACCGCCCATACGGCCCACTGCCCCGATCGACCCAAGGCTATCCCGATCTTGGGCTCCCTCAAGGGGCCTTTTCCCTCACGGGCTTTCCATAGGCGTCGTACGGGTTACTCATGGGATATCCCCCTCCCTACCAAGGGGTTTCTTTCGCCTCCCCAGGACTCTATGCCATGAACTATAGGATAAGTACATTGATATCAAGAGTCCTGATACCAGGACTCTTGATATCAATGTACTTATCCTATAGGTCATGGGATCGAGTCCTGGGGAGGCGAAAGAAACCCCTTGGTAGGGAGGGGGATATCCTATGAGTAACCCGTACGACGCCTATGGAAAGCCCGTGAGGAAAAAAGCCCCTTGAGGGAGCCCAAGATCGGGATAGCCTTGGATTGATAGGGACAGCGGGCCGTATGGGCAGTCCACTAGGCCTGTAATGGGTCGTTACAATAAAAGGTAGCTCAATTGGTACCAGACTTGTGCTGAGTATCTATATATCCATGTGATCTCAGGTTCGAGTCTTGGAAGGCACAAGCTCCAGTGCATGGGCTGGAGAGTTCTATGAATAACCCGTACGACGCCTATGGAAAGCCCGTGATGGAAAAGGCCCCTTGAGGGAGCCCAAGATCGGGATAGCCTTGGGTCGATCGGGGCAGTGGGCTGTATGGGCAGTCCACTGGGGCTGTAATGGGTCGTTACACTAGCTCAATTGGTACCAGGACTCTTGATATCAATGTACTTATCCTTTAGGTCATGGGATTGAGTCCTGAGGAGGCGAAAGAAACCCCTTGGTAGGGAGGGGAATATCCTATGAGTAACCCGTACGACGCCTATGGAAAGCCCGTGAGGGAAAAGGCCCCTTTGAGGGAGCCCAAGATCGGGATAGCCTTGGGTCGATTGGGGCAGTGGGCCGTATGGACGGTCCACTGGGCCTGTAATGGGTCGTTACAGAGTTCACGGGGATATCAAGACTATACTGTTATGCCGTCGAAACAGAATTAGATTGAGTATTGATCAGAATGAGTAATGATATGAGTTGTATATTGATATTATTCCTATTTGACACGTTATTTCAGATTGGTATTGACAGCTTCGAATTCAGGACTTCGACTTCGTCCAAACTACGACAAGAAAGGTATAAATCAATGTTAACCGGGAGATCGACTTGGGTAAGACTAGACTTGAGTTTCCCTAAATCACATACTTGTATGTTATTGGTTTCATACCTTTATATTGTTTGAATGAATATGCTTAGTCTATTGATTTATAGAAAAGCAGAGAATAGCAGATAGCTATTGAGTGAGAGTCACTGACAGAGGTGCCAGATTATGACAGAGTAGTCACTGGCCCATTGCACATTGTCAGAATAGGCATTGGCGGATATTCTAAGTCTATGGCGGATATGCCAAGACATTGATATTTGATTTATATCAATGTTGCTTAGGAGTGGATCGATTCCTATCGCTGAGATTTGATATATGTGTTAATGTCCAGGAACCGGGATCCCGAGAATAGATATAAATCGAGTCTGAAATGACGAGTCAAAGAGTTTTTTATCTGTATTCACTAATGTGACATAAATTATGATTCAAGTTCTTTGATACATGGTTTATGCTTTTACATATGATTTTATGTATTGTATTGATTCTTTGTTTATACTGGGATTTTATTCTCACCGGAGTTATCCGGCTGTTGTCGTGTTTGTATGTGTGCATGATAACAGGTGGGACAGGATCAGGGGCAAGAAGCGGATGAGAGAAAGGACAAGTTAGCGTGGAGATCCGGATCAGAAGTAGTTAGATTTCAGCACTTGATATATAGTAGTTAAACCCTAGTGTCGTTTGTTGTATGCTGTACAACCCTTGTACTTTTATACTGATGTGTATACTAGACTGATTCCATTACGTTCCGCGTTTTAAAAAAAAAATTTAGACCCTGTTTATCTTAATTGATTGAATTATTCCCAAAGAATGATTAAGAAATGAATTAACGTCCGTGTCCCCACAAAGACTGATCTCTTGGTTCAGCAAAAAGCAGACATCCATAGCTACCTCAACAACTGAAGCAGAATACCTTGTTGCTTGTAGTTGTTGTGCACAACTGATCTGGATCCAGCAGCAATTGAAAGATTATGGAGTAATTACAAATGAATCGCCCATATTTTGTGACAATACGAGCACAATTGCCATCACCTATAATCCAGTTCTTCACTCAAGGACCAATCATATAGATGTCAGGCACCATTTCATTAGAGATCATGCTTTGAAGAAGGACATCAGACTGGAGTATATTTCAACTGAGCAACAAGCATCTGACATCTTCACCAAACCATTACCCGAGACTAAGTTTTCTTACTTTCGCAATATTCTTGGTTTAATTGACTTGTCTTAAAATCATTATTGATGTTGTTTTACTAATAAAATTATTTGTAGAAAATAAGAACACCACAAGAAATTTGAAATGATACTTTATTAAGAATAAAATCGATTCCATCTTACAGAAGATAACTTAGAACCAACTGAATCTTGCCATTCTGTAATCAAATTATTCAACTCAAAAATTCGGATTCTAGAAAATGATTTAGTTGTAGAAATCTTCTCAATTACATACCATTCCTTCTATATCATTGCATGTAACAGAACATTGTCATCAACCAGGTCTGTAACATGCCTGACTTCAAAACGATCAATGTATCTTCTTGTTGTTGCTGCTTGAGCACGAGAAGGAGCAGCACCACTACTACTTATCCTCTGCAAATCATGAATTTTGAACCATGTTGACATCACTTTCGTCAAGACATATTCCTCCATCGTTTTCTTCAACTCTTCTAAATAAGGACTTAATTGTTCAATAACTTGAATATGCGTACTGCTGCATGCATCAAAATTACTTGCATCCGACATATTGAACTGTTATTATCTCACATTTTATCTCTATCGTCTTTCTTATAGAAAGATGACATTAAATGTTGAAGAAGCTAAAGAGTCTCGAGTCAACCGAAACGTTTTTCTCATTTACCCAGGCTTCTTATTTATCAGTTGTTCATTATCAACTGATATCAGTTTGTCATTTATTACTTAATGCTTAACTGATTTCAGTTCATAGTCAACTGATAAAAGAAAGAGAAAAACAAAGTTAAGCTCATATAAATACTTCATTCAACCATAAATGTTTACACAGATTACGTCATCATATTTTTCCTCTACAACAATTATCCACATTTTCAACCAAGTGGATAAAGGTGCGGTAGATGTCTTGTCAAAGCTCTGAGAAACAACTATGCGCTTAAGGATTTTCAGTTCCTTTCGAAGCATTAGCTGATAGATATGACCATCCTTAAAGACGTCCACCCACACAGCTATGTTCAAGTGCTCCCGCAATTTTTTCAACTCTGCTACCAGTTCAGGAGTGGTAGCCTCCCTAGTATTATACAGGAACTCAAGCTTTTGTAACTTTTCCTAGTAGTGAAGACTCTTATAGAAGACTTCATCTTCTACAACAGCCTTCCTGGTCTCAAGAGCAAACGGCGAAGCACTCGAGCTACTCGTATCTTCCATTCTTTTTGTCTTGAATATTTTCACCAATATGACTGAAACTAACTGTGTTACTTCTATTTATAGCCGAAAATCATGGAAGCTGAAGGGCCGTCAACGTTTCAGCAAACAATAATCTTTTTGACCCTTAAATTTATTTTATATCGTCACTTTAATTATTCTATGCACCGATTAAGGGGGAATATCAGTTTTTGAAAATGTTAACTGAGAGGAAAATTGTTTGTGAATTCTCAACTGAAATGAATCAGTTTCCCAACTGATTGTTCAGCTGGATATTTTACAAATCTTCTCACATAAGTTAACAAATTAAAAAAACTTATTATATTCCAAATCAACTGACGTGACTGCAGTTTCATAATGTGGCCTATTTTAAACTGCTCACTTTTTGCACACACGCTTACAGCACACGTACACATATTTTTACTCAAATTTTTTGGACTGACACGTGTCCCGAATTTGAACAATCACGAACAAATGTACTATGCCCGCTTCAATTCAGTTTTCTTTCTTACGCATACAATCAGTTCCTAAGAGCATACTAATTCCAAATCTTATCTTTTACGAATTTCAGATCATTTTATCTTTCGAAATGGCGAATCAAATCCCAGCTCACGGGTTGAACGCTATGGCCATTGATTTTGACTCAGTTTTATCAGTTCAAGAAGCTGAGGTTAAGAACTTCTTTCTGAAGATTGAATCTGCTGGTCTCAGGATGTTTTTGGGACAATCTTCGTAGGAGATATACCCCAAGGAAGTAAATGAATTCTATCTGAAGGGGTTTGTCACTACTGATGGAAGTATCTCTGTAACTATCAATGATCTGCTGTTGATCCTATCTGAAGAGACCTTCGGAGAAATTTTCTCTTTGCCAATTGATGGGTACGTCAGCTTTTCTGAAGTCAAAACATCTGACATTGAGGAAATGCAATCTTTGATGTCTGCTGATGGGCGGAAAATTAAAGTTTCCGATCCTAAGAAGGAACTGAAGCATGAGGTTGAGTTATTAACCGACATTGTGGCGAAGGGCATATTGGCTAAGGCCGGCTCTTATGCTGCCCTCACTCTTGAAAAATTCCAAGCGATGACCATCATCATGGGAGAGAAGAAAGCTAACTGGAGGCACATTATTTTCAATATTCAAAGGAATATGCTTCAATCTACCAAACAATCAAGAGGCTTTGCCATTCCAATCAATTATCTTCTGAAACTAAATGGATTAGTAGCTGACAATGCTGTAAAATCATCGAAGTTCAAGGTCTACATTGCCAAGAACATCTTGCCGCCAAAGACAAAACTGGACATTTCTCCCAAACAGTTTTTGAAAACCAAACAAGAGGTTGGGACGCAACTACCTGCTTCAACACCAGTCTAGAAGGCCAAAACTTTGGCCCAATTGAAGACTGCAAAACGAAAATTGATTATCAGTGAATAAGATTCGGAGAAAACTCATTCTCCTAAGCTTGTCAAGAGACCGAGGACGCAAAGAACTAAACCAATAACAGCGGTGAAATTCATTCCAACTGAGAGTTTGACTCAATCAGCTGCCCAACAGCCTATTCAGGCTATACCTTTGCAGGTTGTTCCACCTAATGATTCAGTTACTGAAGAAAAGGCACCCGCTAAAGTAAGAGCTCCCTTGACTCATGTAAATCGCCCTACCATTTTGCCTCCGGCCAAATCTAAAGGCGTTATATTGAGGGAACCAGTGGTCACCACTCACTCTGGTTTGGATATTCCTCACATTCCCACTACTGAAAAAGGAAAAGACAAGTTAGTTGAAGAGCCAAGGCCATCTAATGCCAACCAAACTCACATTGACCTGGTTTGGAAACAGGTCAATGCATTTGCCACATCGAAACTAAAATCTTTTGATAGTTGGAAGAAGTTTAGGACTGAGAGTTTTGCCAAAGAGCTGAAGCGCAAATCCCAACTGAAAAAGTTTATTAAACTTGAAGCGATTGTGTTGAAAATAGTCAAAGCTGCTACTATTGCCCAGGCATTGGAGAGGCAAAAATATTTCTTTGATCAAATTCGAGCAAAAAAGCTGACTAGAATGGTTGAAAAGCTGAAATCCAACTACAATCCCGTAGGTCCAACTGCATATTATGATAGAGCTGTGTTCACCCAACTGGACGCAGATCTTAGTGGCCTACAAATGGAAAGCAGATTTTGGGAACAAGATCAGGAATTGGTTCTCCCTGAAAAATCCTCCAGTTCAAAAACAAAAGATGATACATTCTCCTCCCAGCAGAAAGAGCCATCTCCACAACCGGTTGCTGAAAAACCTGTTCAGGATGTGCCACAATCATCTGCTATGGAACATCAGATGTACTCTGAAGCCGAGTTGACTTTTGCCAACATTGATGAAATTATTCAAGCAGTGGCAAAAGAATATCTTATGAGTGAACCCATTTTTGAAGAAGTTGATCTTTCAACTGATCAAATCGCTCAAGAGGTTTCTATCTCAACAGAAGTATCAGTTCAGTCTGTTGTTTCTGAAATAGAGGATCAAACAGTGGTGGCTAGCCCATCACCAAATCAACAGATTGCTGAAAATTTGGAGGCTGTGTTGATTACTGCTGAAAAACTTCCGACTGATTAGCCAGCTCAAGTCTCAGCTGATTTTCAAGAAGATGCATCAGCTCATGATCAATCAAAAGAAGATCCTACAGTCTCTCCTATTCAGCAGGAAAGTATCTTTGATGATCATCATCAATCTTCACCTCCTACAGTCCAAGTGGCAGTAACTGAAACAGATGTTCCAGCACAGACTATTTCTGAAACGATGACATCTGATAAGACCATGGTGGTCTTTGATCAAGTCTCAACGGAACCAGGAACGTCTTGTCAGTCTCCGCCTTATTTTTCTACAGATCTTGATAAAGTTCTTGAAGAAATTAAGGAAATTCAGCAGAATATGAATGAAATGATCAATCATGTATACAAGATTAAGCATACTCAATTAGAGCATTCTCTGAATTTGGAACGTTTTGAAAAATTCAACTATCAGAAACTGACGACAATTCAAGATGCTTTAACATCTCTCTCTCGAACAGTGGATGATATTCAGAAGAACAGAGGTTTGGTTAAGAGTCTCTCAGTGACTCAAGACTCTATCAGCAAAAGACTTGATGCTGTGGAGACACTCGTATCAAGAAAGATAGATGTACTTCAAATCGCTTTAACCTCTGCTGTTGAAAACATATCTAACTCTGTCAACTTTCTATCAACAGATCTTCGAAAATTATCTTTGAAGATGGAGTTGTTTGACAAAAAAAGAGAAGAAATCAAAGAGATTCTAGAACAACAGAAGAAATCTTCTCGTTGAAGAAAAATCTCTACAAGTATATCTCTAATTCGTGTGGATTATTATTCAGCTTTCAGATGATCAAGATCAACCTCTTATTTTATCTACAATGCGTTCAGACGATCAGTTATTATTTACTTAGTTTTGTCAAACACCATAAAGGGAGAAATTGTTGGAAACGAAATTCCGGCGTTTGACAAAATATGAACCAAACTCTAAATTCTGGAGTTTGACAAACTGATCAACCAACTGATACGCGCAATTATATTTAGCAACTGGACTTAACAACTGAAATCAGCAGATATAATAAAGAAAACTGATCAGTTGTAAACCGATCAGTTGATATATCCAGCCGTATGCTTCCTTCAACTAAATATGTCTCTGGAAAGAACATTCAACCGACAAAGAGACAACAGATTGCAACTGAATATGAAACGCCGCACTTCAATCAATACAGCTTAGAACAACGCATTTCGGCTAAAGCAATTAAGACGCCGCATTACAATAAATGAAGCAAACAATGCCCAAGGAATGATGAAGTGGCAATCAACGGATACAAAGATTCAAATATATCTCAAGTTACCGTTGGAAGGGAAGCTTATAAATATGACAGAAGAACAGCTGAAAAAACATACACAGATCACTCTATTCAAAGCTTGCTGTTACTCTGTCAAAATCTTAGCTCACCCTTACTTGCTTTATTCGTAGCAGTCAAGGCTACAATTTGAGCTCACTAGCACTTTGAAATAATCGTTAAATTCGATAGTGCTAAGATCAGTTACACACTGAGAACATTTTTTAATACTAAGAATTTCAGCTTTTGGCAGTGATAAGTCCAAACTGAAGTGGGTCAGTACAAATCTTGTATTCGATTAAAGTCTTTTAGTGGAAATCCTATCCTTGAGATAGAAGGGGTGACGTAGGAGTAATTGAAATCTCCGAACATCCAGAAACAATCCTAGTGTATTTTATTTGAGTTTTGTATTCTATCTTTCAGTCAGTTAACTTCCGCAACTACTTTAGTTTAACTGATTGTCATTGATCAGCAAGATTCCGAGAATCAGTTTCGCACCAAACTGAACTCAAAACTCAAAAAGATCAGTATTAATTGTGAGTGTTTATTCAACCCCCCCTTCTAAACACTCTTGCTGCGTTAATCGATCCTATCACTATTGTTATATGCAAACTCCACAAGCGGCAGATGATCATGCCATGCTGGTCCAAAATCCAAAGCACAAGCACGCAACATGTCCTTGAGTGTCTGAATCATCCTCTCAGACTGACCATCGGTCTCTGGATGATAGGCAGTACTCAAGCTCAATGTCGTTCCCAATGCTTTTTGAAAACTTCCCAGAACCTTGAGGTAAAGCGTGGATCTCTGTCACTAACTATACTTGTTGGTACACCATGATACTTAAGAATCTCTTGGATGTATAGTCTTGCCATGCGATCGAAACTATATTCCCGACTATACGGGATGAAATGTACTGACTTAGTCAGTCGGTCCACAACAACCCAAATTGCATCACAATTCTTAGAAGACAATGGCAAGTGGGTGACAAAATCCATTGTCACATGCTCCCACTTCCACTCAGGGATAAGAAGATTCTGAAGTAATCCTCCTGGTCGTCGATGCACAGCTTTCACTTGCTGACAAACCAAACACTTGGCTACAAACTGGTAAACACTTTTCTTCATACCTTTCTATCAAAACCTGGTCTTCAAATCCTTATACAGTTTCATGCTTCCAGGGTGGATACTCAACTTACTCCTATGGGCTTGAGATAAAATCTCGTCTCTTAATTAAGAATCTTCTGGAACTACGATTCTTCCCGACAGACACAAGGTTCCATCTATTTTGAACGCAAAGCCAGATGTGTTGTCTCCATTATCTAACCTTGCTAACTTTTTCACTTTCGGCTCAGAAAACTGAGATTCTCTAATTTTGGCATACAACTTCGGTTCAGATAAAATGCTCGTTACTCGAATGTGTTTCATTCCTTTCTTATGCCGGAAGTAAAATCCCAGAGAACAACAATCTTGGATTACACTTGATATGAAACTTGTCTGAAATGCAGATAATCTCACCTTGCGACTAAGGGCATCAGCTGTAAGATTCGCTGATCATGGAAGATACTTGATTTCGCAATCATAATCCTTTAACAAATCCATCCATCTTCTTTGGCGCATATTCACCTCTGCTTGAGTGAAAATATATTTCAAACTCTTGTAATCTGTAAAAATCTCAAATCTCTCTCCGTAGAGATAATGTCGCGAGATCTTCAATGCAAACACAATCGCTGCTAATTCCAGATCATGAACTGGATAATTCTTTTCATGCTTCTTCAACTGTCTGGATGCATATGCAATCACATGACCATTCTTGGTTAAAACACACCCAAGTCCTTGAAGTGATGCATCAGTGTACACAATGTACCCTCCTGATCCAGATGGAAGAGCTAAAATCGGTGCAGTTGTCAAACGTTGACGCAATTCATTGAAACTATTTTCACAATCATGTGTCCATTCAAACTGCACATTCTTACACGTCAGCTGTGTCAATGGTTTGGCAATCTGAGAACATCCTGAGATAAATCTCCGGTAATATCCTGCCAAACCTAGAAAACTTCTTATCTTTTGAGCTGATTCCGGCCGTGCCCAACTCAACACTGCTTCGATCTTGCTAGGATACACTGATATCCCATATTTAGATATAACATGTCCTAAGAAGACAACTCTGTCGAGCCAAAACTCGCACTTGTTCAACTTAGCATGCAGTTGGTGATTCCTTAAGGTTATTAACACAATCCTTAAATGTTGTGCATGCTCTTCAAGGCTACGAGAGTGTACCAGTATGTCATGAATAAAGACAATGACAAACTTGTCAAGATACTCCTGGAATACTCGGTTCATCAAAACCATAAATACTGCTAGAGCATTCGTCAAACCAAACGGCATCACTAGAAACTCGTAATGCCCATACCTTGTTCGAAATGCAGTCTTATGGATATCACGTTGATGAACTCGAAGTTGATGATACCCAGACCGTAAATTGATCTTCGAGTACACTGAAGTTCCTTGCAGTTGATCAAACAGGTCATCAATTCGTGGTAACGGATATTTATTCTTGACTGTTACTCGGTTCAACTGTCTATAATCTATGCAAAGCCGCATAGACCCATCCTTCTTTTTAACGAACAACACTGGTGCTCCGCAAGGAGACACACTGGGTCTAATGTACCCCTTGTCAAGAAGATCTTGTAACTGTTGCTTCAACTCTTTCATCTCCGTTGGTGCCAATCTATAAGGCGCTCTGGAGATAAGTACGGTTCCTTGTACCAAATCTATCTCCGCTTCCACTTCCCTCTCCGGAGGAAATCCAGGAATCTCGTCGGGGAAAACATCAGGAAATTCATCGACAACTGGAATGTTCTTCACGTTGATCACATCCTTCGATACATCAATAGAATAAATGAGGTATCCTTCTCCTCTTATCGCTAAAGCATGTTGTGCCTTTACAGCAGGCACTACTGGCATTGGACGTCGAGCTACCTCGTTTAAGAAAAACCAATTCTCGTCTCCTTCTGGATGAAACTGAACGAGACGTTGATAACAATATACCGTCGCTCTATACTTAGTCAATAGGTCGATTCACATAATACAATCGAAATCTTCCATAGCCAATATCATCAAATTGGCAGATAATTATTTTCCCTCAAACTCTAACAAACAATCTACAACAAGTCGCTTAGCTAAAACCTCTTGTCCCATCAGTGTAGCCACCGACATCAAAACATCTAATGACACGTAGGGTAGTTTATGCTTCTTAACAAACGTTGATGCTATGAATGAATGCGATGCCCCAATGTCAATTAATACAAATGCAGGAATACCACATAAAAGAAAATTACCTGCAATGACTCTCTCGTTTTGCTCCTCAGCTTGTTCTTGGTTTAGGGCAAACACTTGCCCTTGAACTCGTGGACGTTGCTGAGATCCTTGTGATATTCCACCACGACGAGAACCTTGAGCAGGAAAACTTTTCAGTTGCACAGTGGCCTCAGACTTTTTTCCAATGTAAGACCCTGCCATAGAACCCCCGCCTAAACTCAGATTCCCCAAATTAGGAAAATCCCTCTTCATGTGACCAAAACCACCACAGTTGAAACAAGCACCTGTTACTTTTCGACAATTTTTTGTCTAGTGATTTCCTCCACAGTGGCCACATTGCAGCTTTTTCCTTCCAAAGCCGTGCACCCCTCCAGAACCAGAAGAAGAAAAAGATGCAGACTTCTTGAAAGACTGACCCCTCGGTCCCAACGAACTAGAACTTTTGCTAGCTTGCATAGCCTTCCTCCCAGCAATACTGATCTCTGCTTGACGACAACGATTCACTAATCCTTCGTATGAAGTAGGATCGTCACAAACTGAAACCTGATCAAAAATCTCCTGGTTCAAACCATTCAAAAAGTGAGAATATTTTGCTGCAGAATTCTCACTGATGTGAGGAGCGTACGGCAACAGATCCGTAAAACGCTTTTGGTAATCCTCAATGCTCGAATCTCCTTGCTTAATAGTCAACAGTTCCATCTCTTTTGCCTGACAAAGAGCTGGCGGAAAGTGATGATTGATGAAGGCCTGACGAAAATGTTCCCAACGAATCCGCCCATGCTGCTGAACTAGAATGGCAGAAACAGTTTTCCACCATTTCCGAGCTTTTCCTTGGATCATGAAATCAGCTACCTCCATCTTCTCGTCCTCGTCATTGTGCAGCACTCGAAAACAATGCTCCATGATATCGACCCAAGCTTCAGAAACATCAGCATTCTCATCTCCAGTCAACGGTGGAGGTCCAATCTTCATGAAATCCATAATGTTGACACGGTTCCTACGTCTCCTTTCATCATGATCTCGGTGACGCCTTCCGTCACGATCTCTACGACTATGTTCTCGGCCAGCCTCATCGTCGCCATAACGACGATATCCCACACTTCCGTGACTGCTTCCATCTCCTGACATCTGAAAAGAAACTAAAATAAACCTCTAAATCCTCACAACAAAATTACTAATGTCCCAAAAATCTTCGCATGCTCTGATACCACCAAATGTAGCGCCCTCACCCGAGCCACTACTAAACAGACTACTAAGCATGCAACATTAAATCTTAATAACAACAACTAAACAGCGGAAACCAAATAACTTAATCATCTTACAACCCAAATTAAAACAGAACAAACAACAGCAGTCTTAAACATTAATACAACCATATCGAAAACATAATTCTAAACGAGAAAACGATAAACCACACATATAATCTCCACTAGATCACCACCGAAAACCCAACTACTCTAGCCACTGCCCTGGTCTTCCGAACCGTCCAACCTAAGACCTGCCCCGTGGAATGGGGTGCCCAAAATGAAAACAAGGACGTGAGCGACAATCGCCCAATACGAGAATGTACGAGTATACAAACTGATATGATGCATCCGAAATGCAATATGCTCGGATATCAAGGATCAAGTCAAGAATCTCATGCTCAGTCTAGAGGCGCCTGATTGTGCAGTCTCTGATATGCCCTAGGCATGTTTTGGCTCCCACACTCATCATAAAGACGTTGACCTACAATGTCCAGGTCATCAGAGCCCGCGGGTCCCATCGGACACTGTAGCTCTCGATGCCCCATCGTCCACAATACACAATAGGGCTGAGCGGCCCCAACAAACGAGGTATATCTCAAAAGATATCAAGCTCAACATGATATGTCATGCCTAATATGCCAAAACAATAAAACATGTATAATGCAACACATAAATATGGAGCATATAAGTGTGTATACTACGCTTGGATATCTCAGTCAGTACATCACGTACATCACTAAAACAATCTGACAGAAAGCTCTTAACCTAGACAATACCAACAATATGAAATCACTATCAAACCAGATTCTGAATTACCAAACATGCTATAAAGTTCTTCATAAAGGCTATAGGATTATACTTGCGTCCGTCGTCAGCCTGCTGATGACGTCTCGATCTCAGTTCACCGACCACCCTCGAGTCGACACTAGCTCCGAAACTTCCCGACACCAAAGTACCCTAAAAACTGGCTAGAAAACCTAAGGTGTGGGGACCCGAACTTAATTCAATTCTTAATCACTTTCTGGGAATAATTATTCAATTATAATAAACAGGGTCTAAATTTTTTTATTTTTTTTAAAATTACGAGAGTACGCAGCATAAGAAATAAGTCTTATCTTATTTACAAGATCACTATCCATATCTAAGTATAAGTAATGTACAACAGTAAATCATAATAACTACTGTCTCTTCACTACATCTCAGGTGAGGTAATAGATATACTCCTAAGTCCGGATCTCCACGCTAACTGTCTTCTCTCATTGTCTTCTTGACCCTGATCCAGCCCTACCTGTTGTCATGCACACATACAAAACAAGACAACAGCCGGATAACTCCAGTGAGATATACATCCCAGTATAAACAATGTAAATATGCAATCATATAAAAACATATATAAAAGCATATAACAGCTATCAAGAACATGTAGCAAGTCAACAAACATGAATGATATAAAACTGTAAATCAACTAGCCATCTCAGACTCGACTCAAACGACGCGTCATCTCAGACTCGACTCATTCCTAATCTAGGGATCCCGGGGTCTGGATCTTGACAAATATATCGAATCTCAGTCGATAGGAATGAATCAACCCTAAACGGCATCGATATAATGCGTATATCCAGTACCTAGGCGAATCAGCCAACAGAATAAGCGAATCAGCCAATAGAATAAGCGAATCAGCCAAGGACTCAGCGAATCAGCCGAAGAATAGGCGAATCGGACGAAGAATAGGCGAATCAGCCTATGACTCAATACATACATTGACTATGAATCAATAGATCATACACATCAATTCTCATAAATTGCAAATATCAATGCAATAAACTAAAGTATGTGATTTAGGGAAACTCGAGTCAAACCTCACTCGAGATGTGCAATCCCAACTCAACATTAATTTATACCTTTCACTATATTACTCTGACTATGTCGAAGTCTCAGCCTCAAAGCCTGTCAATATCAATCTGGCAATAACAGTATCGAGGGTACAGTATCAGTACACCACTCAATCAATACTGGATATAATCAGAAGTCAATCAAATTCTGTTTCAACAGCACAACGTCATAATCTCAATATACCCAGCAATACCATATCAATCAGATCTCAATCCCAACACCTCAAAATCGATAACAATTCAATTCTGATATCAAATCGCCTCCAAAATTCATAACAATTACATATGGTATCTTTTCCTCAATCCATTTTTGATTATACGATGTCTAACATGTCAAGAACATCATATAGGAATCATATCCGATTCTGACAATATCATAATTTCAAAACATATCAGAACGTAGCGAAACTTAAGTCTAGTTGTAGATTACGCCGATAGGAACACAGTACCGAAGTCGGATTGAAATTCTGACGAACGCATCTTTCCCATGACCTTTCTCGAACGATTTTTCTCGTTTTTCCCCTGACCTTTCTCGATCATCCCTCTTTCTTTTTTTGAGGAATGAAAGCTGAAAGCATTATATATACATCCACGTGCATGCACAAGCCAAGTGGCTCATTTCTTGGCAAAACACGTCTCGCGCATATGCGAGACCCTCATCGGCGCATATGCGCGAGACCTACTGTCTCGGCGCAATAGCTTCTCGTCTGCTCGCGCATATGCGCGTCTTCTTCGCGTGCATATGCGCGAGACCTACGGCCTCCGGATAATCCCAGTCCCCCAGCTCGCGCATATGCGCGCCCTCTTCTCGCGCATATGCGCGAGGTTCTCTGCCTCGGCAAGGGCCTTGCGCGCATTTCTACCGCGCATGTGCGCGATACCTACTGTAGCTCACCTATGTCCCCGAAATCATAGGCAGTCAAATCATATCATAAGACGGTATATTAGAAGAAGCTAAATAAGACAACTCACATCAGTGAAATGACTCTGGGAACCTCTATCTCATATCTGACTCAGTTTCTCAGGTAGTTTCTTCAATGTCATGACGACTCCACCAAATCTTCACAAGTGGAATAGTCTTTGTTCTAAGCCGTTTTTCTTTATGATCAAGAATCTGAATCGGCTTCTCGACATAACTCAATGTCTTATCCAGTTCAGCCTCGCCTGGCTGAATAACATGTGAAGCATCAGGAAGACATCATGTATCCCAGATAATGAAGGCGGTAAAACAAGTCGATAGGCACAATCTCCTATCTTCTCGAGAATCTCACACAGCCCAATATATCGTGGAGATAGCTTTCCTTTCTTGCCAAATCGGACAATTCCTCGGAAAGGTGAAATTTTCAAGAATACTCAGTCACTTGCCTCAAATACCAACGGTCATCGTCGGACATTGGCATAGTTGGCTTGTCTATCTTGGGCTGCCTTCATTTTCTTCTGATTCAGCTTCACTTTTTCAGTCATATCTCTGATCATGTCAGGTCCGATCTCAGGAAGCTCAGAGATATTATCCTAATAAAGAGGGGATCGACATTTCTTTCTGTACAACACTTCGAAAGGAGCCATCTCAATACTCGTCTGATAGCTGTTGTTGTACGAAAACTCACAAAGTGGCAATGCATCTTGCCATCCAGTGCTAAAATCAAGCACTATCGCTCTCAGCATATCTTCCAATGTTGGGATAGTCCGCTTCGACTGTCCGTCAGTCTGTGGATGATATGCGGTACTAAGATGTAACTTCTTACCTCGAGCCTGTTGTAAACTCTGCCAAAAGTACGATGTGAACCGAGGATCACGGTCTGATACTATCGACTTTGGCACTCCGTGCAATCTGACCACCTTTCTGACATAAATCTCAGCCATTTGGTCATGTCGGTACGTCATCTGGTACGGAATAAAACATGCGGATTCGGTCAATCTGTCACTCACGACCCAAATCGCATCATAACCTCGGGACGATCTCGGTAGCTTCGTCACAAAGTCCATGGAAATGTGTTCCATTCGGGAATGGACAAACTCTGTAATAGTCCTCCGGGTTTCTTTCTCTCAGCCTTCACCTATTGGCAATTCATACATTTGGCTACAATTTTAGCAATATCAGCTTTCATTTGTTTCCACCGAAACTGTCTTTTCAAATCGTGGTACATCTTTTTGTTACCAGGATGAATACTGAATCGACTGTTGTGCGCTTCTGACAATATATGTCTTTTCAAATCCAAAACATTCGGCACAACCGGACAATTATTCACATACAGAACATTATCACGAACCTAATCCTTGGATCGATGTCCTGCTCTGACCCTTGTTATCGATTTCGGTTCATTTTGATTACCTTTTTGAGCTTCTTTAATCCTCAAAATTAGCTCTGGTTTGGCTTGAACCATATAAAATCTTAATGGTCTACTATCTGATGGGATAGTCAGTATCGGAGTACTGGTCAATCTCTTCTTCAACTCAAGAAAACTGAATTCACAGTCTTCTGACCACACCAACGGAGCATTCTTCTGCGTCAACTGTGTAATCGGTTTGGCAATACTCGATAAATCTTTAATAAATCGGCGATAATATTCGGCCAAACCCATAAAACTGCGAATTTCTGGCACAGATGTCGGTCTCGGCCAAGAAATCACGGCCTCAACCTTACTAGGATCAACTGATATACTAGCTCTGGATATAATAGGCTCCAAAAATACCACCTGTCTCAACCAGAACTTACATTTCGACAGTTTAGCATATGAGTTCTCAGTCCTCAGCATTCGCAACACAGTTCTCAAATGCTCGGCATGATCCATCGTATTCTTTGACTAAATCAAAATATCATCGATGAATATCATCACAAAATCATCGAGATATTTCTGGAACACACGGTTCATCAGCCACATAAACACAGCTAGAGCATTCGTCAAAGCAGACGGCATGACAGTAAACTCATAATATCCATACCTGGTTTTGAACGCTATCTTCGAGATATCAGAATCTCTGACTCTCAGCTGATGATATCCAGATCTCAGATCGATCTTGGAATATACCGAAGAACCCTGCAACGGTAGTCGATACAAAGTCTCATCGAACCGTCTTTCTTCCTCACAAACAGTCACTGGCGCACCCCAAGGAGAGACATTTGGTCTGATGTACCCTTCGCCCAGTAAGTCTTCCAACTGGTCTTTCAACTCTTTCAGTTCTATTGGCGCCATTCGGTACGGAGCTCTATAAATTGGAACTGTACCTTGTACCAACTCGATGCTGAAGTCTGTCTCTCGAAGCGGAGGCAATCCAGAAATCTCATCTGGAAAGACGTCAGCAAACTCACACACCACTGGCAGATCAGCCAACGATGGACTCGATTTCAGTAAATCAACTGAATAGACAATGAATCCTTCCGCTCCTTTCTGCAATAATCGAGTCATCGACATAACAGATATCAAAGGAATTCTGGCTCGAGAACCCTTACAGTAAAATCTCCACTCCTCAGCCATATCTGGTCTGAATCGTACAATTTTGTGGAAACAGTCAACGGTCGTTCTGTACTTGGTTAGCATATAGATACCGATAATACAATCAAAAGCAGACCCCAAGTACAATACAATCTAACTCAACCTCATGCCCTTCATACTGTAGCATACTATATTTAACCGAAGTCACGGATATCAAACCTTTCCCAAAAGGAGAAGAGACAGACACTACAGCAGACAAAGACACGACAGGCAATGTATGACTCAATGCAAATCGTTCAGAAAGAAATGTATGTGAAGCATCAATCAGTACGTAAGCAGGATAACCACATTAAGAACAGTTACCTGCAACAACATCATCTGGTGCTCCCTGAGCCTGTTCCTCTGTCAAAGCAAATACTCTGGCCTGCTGTCTAGGAGGTTGGCCAACTGTCTGGCTTCCTCCAGGCCTCTGCTGTGACTGAGATGGTGCTGGCTGAAATGAGTGGACAGCAGCTGATCGTCTACTCAACTGTGCCGCTGATCCGACTGATTCGGCTCCTTGGGATCTTTGGGCACCCCGTTGTGGACATACCCTGGCAAAATGTCCCTGTTGTTTACAGAAGTGGCAACTACCAAGTACTCCTTGGCATTGCTCAGTGGGATGTCTCCCTCCACATGTTCCGCAATAAACTCCGGTATAACTCGGGCTCTGTCTGGAACCACTTGAGCTAGTAGAACTACCGCCAGACTTCTTGAACTGTTTTCCTCTGGCTTTCAAAAATTCTTTCTTTCCACCACTGTTGCTACCACTCTCAAATCTGGGCGGTGGTTGTTGTGGTCCCGGTGCTGGAGGAACATATACGGCTCCTCTCTGCCTTATCAGGCCAGCTTCAGCTCCCTTTGCACTATTCATCGCATCAGCAAATTTATTCGGTCGCCCTGTGTTCACCAGAGTAAAAATCTCGGGATTCAAGCCATTGATGAACTGATCAGCAACGGCTTCTTCATTGTCAGTCACGTGTGGAGCAAATTTCAACAAGGTAGAGAACTTGGTCACATATTCTTCAATATTCAACTGACCCTGTCTCAAATTGGCAAACTCCGCCCCCTTGTCTTTCCTGTACGACACTGGGAAAAATCTTTGATAAAACTCAGTTTTAAATACATTCCAAGTGATAGTCGTACCTCGATGCTCCAAGGCCTTCTTTATCGTAATCCACCAGTTCTTTGCAACATCATGCAACTGGTGCCCAATCAGTTTAACTCGGCGCTCATCACTGTACTCCAGTGAGTCAAACAGCATCTCGATGTCATCTAGCCAACTCTCACATTCAACTGATGTCTCAGTACCCTTCAGAGTTGGTGGTTTGAAAGACTGAAACCTTTTCAATAACGTTTCCATCGGAGTCGCTGTCACATCCATTGGAGGATTCGATGTGCTACCCTGTTCTGGTATTCTTCGAGGAGGCATATCTGAATATCAAAAGGATTAGTAACCCAATCCAACAAACCTGTTTCAATTCAATTCCCCCTCCGATCATCTTACTGCTGATCGAGAATCGGTTCAGGTTCATTCTCAATAACACATGCTTTAAATCAAATCAGATAATCAATAACATGTATTATATAAAGCAGTAAATCATGCTAGCAATCACAAGCAAGGAAAGAAAACGCATTCTACCCCGCTCACTAGCTTCTATCTCAATCTCAAGAACCTATAGTTCTAGTACCTACTGCTCTGATACCACCTGTTGTGGGGACCCGAACTTAATTCAATTCTTAATCACTTTTTGGGAATAATTATTCAATTATAATAAACAGGGTCTAAATTATTATTATTATTATTTTAAATTACGAGAGTACGCAGCATAAGAAATAAGTCTTATCTTATTTACAAGATCACTATCCAGATCTAAGTACAAGTCATGTACAACAGTAAATCATAATAACTACCGTCTCTTCACTACATCTCAGGTGAGGTAATAGATATACTCCTAAGTCCGGATCTCCACGCTAACTGTCTTCTCTCATTCTCTTCTTGACCCTGATCCAGCCCTACTTGTTGTCATGCACACATACAAAACAAGACAACAGCCGGATAACTCCGGTGAGATATACATCCCAGTATAAACAATGTAAATATGCAATCATATAAAAACATATATAAAAGCATATAACAGCTATCATGAACATGTAGCAAGTCAACAAACATGAATGATATAAAACTGTAAATCAACTAGTCATCTCAGACTCGACTCAATCGACGCGTCATCTCAGACTTGACTCATTCCTAATATAGGGATCCCGGGGTCTGGATCTTGACAAATATATCGAATCTCAGTCGATAGGAATGAATCAACCCCAAACGGCATCGATATAATGCGTATATCCAGCACCTGGGCGAATCAGCCAACAGAATAAGCGAATCAGCCAATAGAATAAGCGAATCAGCCAAGGACTCAGAGAATCAGCCGAAGAATAGGCGAATCAGCTTATAACTCAATACATACATTGACCATGAATCAATAGATCATACACATCAATTCTCATAAATTGCAAATATCAATGCAATAAACTAAAGTATGTGATTTAGGGAAACTCGAGTCAAACCTCACTCGAGTTGTGCAATCCCAACTCAACCTTAATTTATACCTTTCACTCTGTTACTCTGACTATGTCGAAGTCTCTGACTCAAAGCCTGTCAATATCAATCTGGCAATAACAGTATCGAGGGTACAGTATCAATACACCACTCAATCAATACTGGATATAATCAGAAGTTAATCAAATTCTGTTTCAACAGCACAACGTCATAATCTCAATATACCCAGCAATACCATATTAATCAGATCTCAATCCCAACACCTCATAATCGATAACAATTCAATTCTGATATCAAATCGACTCCAAAATTCATAACAATTACATATGGTATCTTTTAAATTACTTATGTTATATGATGCACGTTAAAATGTTTTTCAAGTTTCATGTTTCAGGCGATTACTCGAGACGGGATCGAGGAAAAGACCGGTGATGATCTTGGCAATTTAAAATGCGGTATTTTTATTTTTAGTTAAGGATGGGGAGATTTAATGATTTATTGAGTTTTAAAATTTTTTTTAAGCTTAAATCATTTAGTTAGTGATTTAAGAGTTTAAAGCTTTAAAAATTAGCATTTTTGGGTGTGTTATTTTGATGTAGGAGTTTGTTTAAAATTAATGTGGGTTAAACTTTTTATTAGCATTTTAATTAGTTGTTTTAGCAAAAATCTCTCCTAATTAAAAACCCACACACACGTTACACACACTCTCACACACTTACACATTTTTACACACACTAAAACACACAACACACTCTACACATCTTATTTTCAGATTTTTTTTAAAAGAGCAAGAAAAACCTAGGGTTCCATAGCATTCAGCAGCCGTTCCCTTCTCTTCGAATCTCCCAACAATTTTCGTGAGTTTTATTGCAAGAAAATCGCGCCACGTTCGTCCCGGATCAACCTCGTTTCTTTCTCCGCTTCGGTATCACCGTTTCGGCGAAGTTTATCATCACAAGGCACGTATATTCTTTCATTCCTGTATCGATCTCGTCATATTATGCGTTGTGTTGATATTTATGCATAAAAATTCAGGTGTGATGAGTAGAAGTTTGAGCAATCATGTTTAGATCAATTTTGAAACGATTTTGGATCACAAATTTACGTTTTAGCTGTCATTTTAATTACTGCGATTTTTTCGGTTGTGATTCTGAGAAAACTTCTAAACAAAAATTGTAGAACTTTTTGATACCTTCGTTTTGATATAATATTCAAAATTTTTAGGCAAAAATTGAGTGAGTTATGGCATTTTTCGTGGGACTGCTCAAACTGCGTTTTTCAGAAAATTATGTATTGATGCGTTCTTGAAGTTTTATTGTTGCAGGCTTCATTGGAGATCAACGGGCGATCATTGCTGCGTATAGGTATGCTTAGTATGATGTTGAGTTGGCATTTGGGTTACCGGTTAGTGTCGATAGGCACTTGAATTCACTAGAAGTCGTAGGAAACAATTTGATGTCAATCTCCATGTTTTGAGTTGCATTGTGTCGTAGGTTTAACGCCGTTGTTTCGAGGTGTTTGTACCAATGTTGTCAATGTAGTAGCATGCTAAGATGGGTCTCGGGGTGTTGGTTCATAGTCCGGGCAACCGAGTTTAGAACGTTAAGAAATTCTTGCACAGAAAAATTCGTGGGTTCTCTCCTACCGCGGGGACACGGACCCCCACACGGACCAGAGCACGGGGTCCGTGCCTTTGTTTTCTTTGAAGGGTCAAATTGCGGAGCCTACCCGGACCCCTACCCGGACCTAGGCACGGAGTTCGTGCCTTTCCTTTTCTTCACGACACACTTCATCGCACGGACACGGACCCGGAGCCGGACCTAGGCACGGGGTCCGTGTGCTTTTCATTTTTCAAAAATTTTATAGTATGCTTTGAGGTTTGATGTCATGGTTTAGTACAATGATTTACAAGGTCGATTCATGGGAATTTTAGAACGTCCTAAGGAATTGATCGAACTCGTAAGTAAGCATGAAATTTACGTCTAAGTTATGCAAGATTAAGCATTGGAATTCATGTTAGTAAGTACGGCAACGGCCCCAATCGAAGTCCAACGAATCCCACAACGCCAAGTAAGTATGTTTGACGTGCAAGAAAATATTTTAAGTTTTTGAGGTATGCTAAATGTCTTGTGACCAAATTATGTTTAGGATTGGAAAGAGTTAAACGATGAACGGGGACCAATCAGCCCGTTAAATTATAAATGGGGATCACATGTATGTGGCAGTGGATACGTCCCTGTCATCCCCGTACTGTGGTTTAGTCTGATCAGGCGATTATGCTATGGGTCACTTGCTTTGAAACATGCCTCTACGAAAAATGGTGAGCTTCTGTATGTTCAAGTACGTACTAGTATGCAGCACGTTTAAGAAAAGTTTTCACGTTATGGCACGTCTTTGTTGTGTAAGCATGTTCCAGTTCATTTCAAGTTCAAGTATGTATGTCCTATTCTGAAGTTGCATGTGGTTTTATTGCATATTATTTGTTACTACAAATTTATGCGTGTTGAGTCTTTAGACTCACTAGACTTGATCGATGCAGGTGAGGATGTTCATGAGGAGACTAGAGGTGGGGACCAAGGAGCAGGCTTGGACTGAGCGGGAGGCTAGACCCGAGGACTGCTCAAGTTTTAATGACATTTGAACTGTTTAAATACTCCGATTTATGTTACTGTTTTTGATGACCTTGCAAATACTTTTGGCAAACATTGTTTTGAGATCTTCCGTTGCAACTATTTTTGAGACGTACAGTTTACTTTATCAAAATTTGAAGGTTCACGATTTGTTTAAGAAAATTTTAAATTTTTCCGCAAATTTTAAGTAGTAAAAATACGTTACGTTACAGTTTGTATCAGAGCGGTGTTCTTGTAAAAGGTTACGCCTATTGCCAGTCGCAAGAAGCTCACAAAGTCACACCTCAAGTCTGTAAGTTTTAAAGTTTTGCATTATGTATGTAGTAAGCATTGAATCATGATTTCAGCATGTCCATGTTTGTAATTCAAATTACGTGCATCTTATGTTATTAGTATCATGTTTATGCATATTGGGTTCACGTGGTGGGTAAATTGTTGGAACAGTATGCCTCCTAGACGTGTGATTAACTGCGAAGCTAGAGAGGAGAACCGAGAGGCCCGAGATGAGGAGAGGGTCACTCCTCCTTGTCCACCTCCGGATATAAAGGCGCAGATGCTTGCAGGTATGACACAGTTCTTCGCGCAGTTTTCGGGGAACCAGGCTGCAGCGAATGCAGGGGCAAGGCCCAGACCTGAAGCGGTGTATGAGAGGTTTCATAGGATGAATCCTAAGGAGTTTTTGGGAAATACAGACCCGATGGTGGCAGAGGGATGGATTAAGTCCATCGAAGTGATCTTTGATTTCATGGATCTGCAGGATACAGACCGAGTCCGTTGTGCCATATTTCTTCTAGCAGGAGATGCCAGGCGTTGGTGGGATAGTGCGTCGGTGGCAGTTAATTTGTCGACTTTGTCTTGGAATGGGTTTAAGGAAATATTCTTCGCCAAGTACTTCACTGAGGAAGTACGATCCAGACTTACCAGAAAGTTCATGTCGCTGCGACAGGGAGACAGCAGCGTGGCAGACTTCGTCCGGAAGTTTGAGAGGGGGTGTTACTTTGTGCCCCTGATAGCTAATGATGCCCGGGAGAAGTTGAGGCATTTTATGGATGGATTGCGGCCGGTCTTGCGCCGTGACGTTCGAGTTGCTGGTCCTGCTACTTACTCAATTGCCGTATCGAGAGCTTTGGAGGCAGAGCAAGATCAGAGGGATATTGAGGCTGACAGGCAGGGCAAGAGGCCTTACCAGGCACCACCGCATCAGCATCAGCAGCATCAGAGGCCCCAGTTGAAGAAACCTTACCAGAGGTAGCAGGGGAAGAAGCCTTATCAAGGACCACCGAAAGGCAAGGGTCCTATTCAGCAGCAGAAGGCACCTCAGAGACCTGGGAATTTTCCAGTGTGTCCTAAATTCAATCGCCAGCATCCGGGAGAGTGTTTATACAGATCAGGCAAGTGCTTTAAATGTGGAGAAAGTGACCACATGTTGAAAGAGTGCCCACAATGGAAGCAGCCAACCCAGGGCAAGGTATTCGCCATGCATGCTCACGGGGCGAACCCAGACACTACACTATTGACAGGAAATATCTTTATTAAGAGATTAGCCATGAAGGCCCTGATAGATTCGGGAGCCACTCACTCTTTTATCTCAGAGGCATTCGCTAATCATTTAGACATCAAGTATATCGGCCTTGATGTGAACTATTCAGTGACAGTCCCATCAGGGCAAGAACTGTAAGCTACCAGTGTGGTCGGAGATATTGATCTAGAACTGCAGGGCCACCTGGTGTATGCCGACCTGATAGTATTGCCGATGCAAAAATTGGACATTATCTTGGGAATGGACTGGCTGACGAAGAACCGAGTCCTGATTGACTTTCAAAAGAGATCAGTGTTGGTCAGACCGATGGGAATGGAGCAGTTTCTATTTGAGCCAGACATATGGAGAAGCTTCCCTCGAATGATCTCCTGCATGCAGGCACAGAGCCTTATTTCTAAGGGTCGTCAGGCTTTCTTGGCCAGAATTGTTTCGGCACCTAATGCGCCCACTCCATCCATATCAGATGTGCTGGTAGTCAGAGACTTCCCAGACGTCTTTCCTGGCGACGTCACAGATCTTCCACAAGATAGAGAGGTGGAGTTTTTCATTGATCTTATGCCAGGCACAATGCCAATCTCCAAGGCACCGTACCGATTAGCTCCAGCTGAGATGCTAGAACTTAAACAGCAGATAAAGGAGCTTCTTGACAAGGAATTTATTCGCCCTAGTTTCTCTCCATGGGTCGCACCAGTGCTGTTCATATAGAAGAAGGATGAGAGCATGAGGTTGTGTATCGATTACCGAGAGCTGAACAAGGTAACGATCAAGAACAAATACCCACTTCCAAGGATCGAGGACTTATTCGATCAGTTGCAGGGAGCTTTAGTGTTCTCTAAGATAGATCTTCAATCGGAGTATCATCAGCTGAAGGTGAAATACGCAGATGTTCACAAGACAGCCTTCAGAACCAGATATGGGCATTACGAATTGTTAGTGATGCCATTTGGACTAACGAATGCCCCAGCAATTTTCATGGACCTCATGAACCGAGTATTCCAACCTTATCTTGATAAATTCTTCATAGTGTTTATTGACGATATCCTTATTTACTCGAAGAGCCATGAGGAGCACAGTCAACATTTGAGGACGGTTTATAGACCTTGCAGAGTCGCAAGTTATTTGCGAAGTTTAGTAAGTGTGAGTTTTTGTTGGAGAAGGTAGCGGTTTTGGGGCATATAGTGTCTAGCAGTGGTATTGAGGTACATCCAGCTAAGGTAGCAGCCGTTAAGGAATGGGTCGAGCCGAACAATGCTTCAGAGATCCGCAGTTTCCTAGGCCTAGCAGGCTACTACAGAAAATTTATTCAGGGATTTTCTTCTATGGCAGTGCCACTCACTTCACTGACAAAGAAGAATACAAAATTCGTGTGGAATGATGAATGTCAGAAGAGCTTTGATACATTGAAGCAAGTTCTTATTTCAGCGCCGATATTAGCCATGCCAGCAGGGCAAGGAGACTTTGTGTTGTACACCGATGCATCTAAGCTCGGTTTAGGCTCAGTATTGATGCAGCATCGTCGGGTAATAGCTTATGCTTCCAGGCAGTTGAAAGTGCACGAGAAGAACTACCCGACTCACGATCTTGAATTAGCCGCAGTAGTCTTTGCGTTGAAGATTTGGAGACACTACTTGTATGGCAAGAAATGTCAGATATTCATAGATCACAAGAGTCTCAAATACTTTTGCACACAGAAAGAACTGAATATGAGGCAGAGGCGATGGTTGGAGTTAGTGAAAGACTACGGCTGCGAAATTGGCTACCATCCGAGAAAGGCTGACGTTGTGGCAGACGCCCTGAGCAGAAAAGTCGCAGTCATAGCACAGTTGTCAGAGCAGAGACCTCTTCAGTCTGATATTCAGAAATTTGGTCTAGAGGTCTATCCGAAGGGCAGAGCTCCGAGGCTGTCTAATCTGACAGTCAAGTCTGATTTACTAGACTGTATCCTTCAAGGATAGTCTTCAGAAGAACAGTTGAAGAAATGGAGACTTAAGGATGAAGCCAAGGGCAGTGTGCTCTACTCAATGTCAGATGGTATTGTGAGATACAGGGGAAGAATGTGGGTGCCTAACGTAGATTCGATCAGAGAAGATATCTTATCAGAGGCACATGCATCTCCGTATTCAATCGACCCAGGAGGTACCAAGATGTACAAAGACCTGTAGATCTTGTATTGGTGGCCAGGGATGAAGAGAGACATCCGCAGATTTGTGTCTGAATGCCTCACTTGTCAACAGGTGAAGGCGAAACACCAGAGGCCAGCAGGGATGCTTAAGAGTGGAAATGGGAGAATGTTACAATGAACTTTGTGGTTGGTTTGCCGAGGTCAGTAAGAGGATCAAATTCTATTTGGGTGATAGTGGATCGACTCACTAAGTCGGCACATTTCATGCTAGTGAAGACGACTTTCTCCATGACGCAGTATGCAGATCTTTATATCAGGGAGATCATTCGATTGCATGGAATCCCAATTACTATTGTGTCCGATAGGGACCCGAGGTTTAATTCATCCTTTTAGAAGAGTTTGCATGCATCCATGGGGACAAAGTTGCTATTCAGTACAGCTTTTCACTCGCAGACAGATGGCCAGTCTGAGCGAGTGATTCAGATTTTGGAGGATTTGCTGAGACCATGTATGATCGATTTCCAAGGGACTTGGGAATCAAAGATACCTCTAGTGGAGTTTACCTACAACAACAGTTTCCAATCATCTATAGGTATGGCTCCCTACGAGGCGTTGTATGGAAGGAAGTGCAGATCGCCGATTCATTGGGATGAAGTCGGTGAGAGAGCAGAACTTGGTCCAGAGATAGTTCAGCAGACTGCAGATGTGGTGGTCAAGATTCGTGACAGAATGAAGACGGCCCAGAGCCGTCAGAAGAGTTATGCTGACAAAAGGAGGAGAGATCTCGAGTTTGCCGTAGGTGATCACGTTTTTGTAAAAATAGCACCCATGAATGGTGTTATGAGATTTCGGAAAAGAGGCAAGCTGAGTCCGAGGTTTATTGGGTCGTTCGAGATTCTTGACAGAGTTGGGACACTAGCTTATCGTGTTGCCCTTCCGCCTAATCTGGCCGTGGTACACAATGTGTTCCACGTCTCGATGCTGAGGAAGTATCTAGCTAATCCTTCGCATGTTTTGAGCTACGAGCCGTTACAATTGGCTCCAGACCTCTCTTATGAGGAGAGACCGATTCAAATTCTAGACAGTCAGGAGCGTAGACTTCGGAACAAGACGACGAAACTAGTCAAAGTCCGGTGGCTAAACCAATCCGTGGAGGAAGCCACTTGGGAGTCAGAAGTGGACATGAGGTTTCGCTACCAGCAGTTGTTCGGTAAGATTTAATTTCGAAGAAGAAATTTTTATAAGTGGGGGAGGAACTGTAGTGCCAAATTCTGTACACGTATAACCCATTCATTTATTTAATTGTTAAATCATTTGATCAATTGATTTTTACCATGCATGATTTATTTAAATGCTTTATTTTAAATTAATTATGTTATATGATGCACGTTAAAATGTTTTTCAAGTTTCATGTTTCAGGCGATTACTCGAGGCAGGATCGAGGAAAAGACCGGTGACGATCTTGGCAATTTAAAATGCGGTATTTTTATTTTTAGTTAAGGATGGGGCGATTTAATTATTTATTGAGTTTTAACGTTTTTTTAAGCTTAAATCATTTAGTTAGTGATTTAAGAGTTTAAAGCTTTAAAAATTAGCATTTTTGGGTGTGTTATTTTGATGTAGGAGTTTGTTTAAAATTAATGTGGGTTAAACTTTTTATTAGCATTTTAACTAGTTGTTTTAGCAAAAATCTCTCCTAATTAAAAACCCACACACACGTTACACACACTTACACATTATTACACACACTAAAACACACAACACACTCTACACATCTTATTTTCAGATTTTTTTTAAAAGAGCAAGAAAAATCTAGGGTTCCATAGCATTCAGCAGCCGTTCCCTTCTCTTCAAATCTCCCAACAATTTTCGTGAGTTTTATTGCAAGAAAATCGCGCCACGTTCGTCCCGGATCAACCTCGTTTCTTTCTCCGCTTCGGTATCGCCGTTTCGGTGAAGTTTATCATCACAAGGCACGTATATTCTTTCATTCCTGTATCGATCTCGTCATATTATGCGTTGTGTTGATATTTGTGCATTAAAATTCAGGTGTGATGAGTAGAAGTTTGAGCAATCATGTTTAGATCAATTTTGAAACGATTTTGGTTCACAAATTTACGTTTTTGCTGTCTTTTTAATTACTGCGATTTTTCGGTCGTGATTCTGAGAAACCTTTTAAAACAAAAATTGTAGAACTTTTCAATACCTTCTATTTGATATAAGATTCAAAATTTTTGGACGAAAATTTAGTGAGTAATGGCGTTTTTCGCGAGACTGCTCAAATTGCATTTTTCAGAAATTTATGTATTGATGCGTTCTTGAAGTTTTATTGTTGCAGGTTTCATTGGAGATCAACGGGCGATTGTTGCTGCGTATAGGTATGCTTAGTATGATGTTGAGTATGCATTTGGGTTACCGGTTAGTGTTGTTAGGCACTTGAATTCGCTAGAAGTCGTAGGAAAAAATTTGATGTCAATATTTATGTTTTGAGTTGCATTGTGTCGTAGGTTTAACGCCGTTGTTTCGAGGTGTTTGTACCAATGTTGTCAATGTAGTAGCATGCTAAGATGGGTCTCGGGGTGTCGGTTCATAGTCCGTGCAACTGAGTTTAGAACATTAAGAAATTCTTGCACAGAAAAATTCGTGGGTTTTCTTCTACCGCGGGGACACGGACCCCCACATAGACCAGAGCACGGGGTCCGTGCCTTTGTTTTCTTTTAAGGGTCAAATTGCAGAGTCTACACGGACCCATACCCGGACCTAGGCACGAGGTCTGTGTGCTCGTCATTTGGGGAAAATTTTATAGTATGCTTTGAGGTTTGATGTCATGGTTTAGTACAATGATTTACAAGGTCGAGTCATGAAAATTTTAGAACGTCCTAAGGAATTGATCGAGCTCGTAAGTAAGCATGATATTTACATCTAAGTTATGCAAGATTAAGCATTGGAATTCATGTTATTAAGTGTGGCAACGGCCCCAATCGAAGTCCAACGAATCCCACAACGCCAAGTAAGTATGTTTGACGTGCAAGAAAATATTTTAATTTTTTGAGGTATGCTAAATGTCTTGTGACCAAATTATGTTTAGGATTGGAAAGCGTTAAACTATGAACGGGGACTAATCCGCCCGTTAAATTTTGAACGGGTTTAGATCGAGATTGGAAAGCGTTAAATTATGAACGTGGACCAATCAGCCCGTTAAATTATGAACGGGGATCTCATGTATGTGGTAGTGGATACGGCCCTGTCATCCCAGTACTGTGGTTTAGTCTGATCAGGCGATTATGTTATGGGCCACTTGCTTTGAAACATGCCTCTACGAAAAATGATGAGATTATGTATGTTCAAGTACGTTCTAGTATGCAGCATGTTAAAGAAAAGTTTTCACGTTATGGCACGTCTATGTTGTGTAAGCATGTTCCATTTCATTTCAAATTCAAGTATGTATGTCCTATTTTGAAGTTGCATGTGGTTTTATTACGTATTATTTGTTACTACCAGTTTATGTGTTTTGCGTCTTTAGACTCACTAGACTTGATCGGTGCAGGTGAGGATGTTCATGAGGAGACTGGAGATGGGGACCAAGGAGCAGGCTTGGACTGAGCGGGAGGCTAGACTCGAGGACCGCCCAAGTTTTAATGACATTTGAACTGTTTAAATACTCCGATTTATGTTACAGTTTTTGATGACCTTGCAAATACTTTTGGCAAACATTGTTTTGAGATCTTCCGTTGCAACTATTTTTGAGACGTACAGTTTACTTTATAAAATTTTGAAGGTTCACGATTTATTTAAAAAATTTTAAATTTTTCCGCAAATTTTAAGTAGTAAAAGTACGGTACGTTACAATATCACATAAGGCTTACCGTTTCTTCTTTGACCCAATACTGCACCGACGGTGAAACGTCTGCCCTTTTTATTGCTTTTAAAGTACTAGAAAAATTTTTTTTTTTCTAAACACTCAATTTTCGACCATGAACATTTATCACATGAAAATATTTTAATAAAATATTTTACCCTTTTAAAATAAAACATCATTCATCTAGCATTTTAAAAATCAAGTGCAATAGTCATAAAAATGAAATCTTCAACCATATTTTTAATAATTAAAAATATTTATTTAATAAAAACATTTTACGTTTTTCAGCCATCTGTCTTCGTTCCTCGATCGCAACTCGAATAACCTTTAAAAATTCATTTTAAGCAACCATGCAGAAAGTTATATTTTAAACATATAAAAATGCATAGCATAATTAATTTATGCAATTAAAATAAATTAATTAAAATACAAAGAATTTAATAATTTTTATGCATGTGGTCGTGTGGCTCTTTAAATTTTCGGGGCGTTACAATCTTCCCCACTTAATTGAATTTCGTCCTCGAAATTCGCTTATCCTTAATAACCCAAAGTTTATACTTAGCTCTAGTATCGCAAAAATACACGTTTCTGCTGCGCTACTCTGATAAAACTTAAGTTCTAGAATGTCCTTACGTCTTCTAGATCCCAATTAAATTTTCCTTCTAAATCCATATTTTCAAATCGCAACTTAAAAAGACCCAAATGAATTAGTGCTATTATTATTATAACCTCGAATTTCAATTTTTCTTACAATTCCCAATATTAAAAGATGGCTGCCCATATTTATCGTATTTTATTTTCCTTATTTTATTCCAAAAATATTCATCGACCTTTCAAATTTCAATCTTAAAATCCCAAACGCATCCGCTAATGCTTAGATTTTTCAAGCCTACTGTTGTTTCATCCTTAAAAACCCTTGATTAATATTCCTTATAACATTATAACTAAGATATCCCAATGTTCCAAATATTTTTAAAAGTCTAAACCATCAAAATTCTTATCATTTAACCCATTCAGTTTTCGCTTATTACTAAACTAGTCCTCAAATTCCTTAACAATTGTAAAATAAATTCTTAATTTCCTTAAAAATCATCCTAATTGATCCTTAAATTCGAAAATCCTACGATTAACCCATAAGTTTTCGGCATTCTTAATTTCCTTCTACAGGTTTCCCATAACGTAATTTCAAAAAATTTAGACTTATTTACCCAAAAATCAATTCCTATAACCAAACTTACCTTTCATCAAACTTAAAATCCTAATTTATACATTTTCTTACTCCCAAGTCGTTGCAAATCCTTAAATCATTATTCCTTACGTCTAATTCCCAAAAAACTTAATTTAACTAGTAACCAGGAATCATATTATTTTCTTAGAAAATCTACGTGTCCCAAAGCGTTCATAATAATCACGATTAACTTACGGCCCAAAAAGTAGAATGTTAATACTAAAACCCAAAAATCAACATAGTGCAATTACACCACGAAGCCAACATGCGTTGAAATAAAATAATTTCTTATTTCATATCATATCACGTATAAAATAATTCTAGATCATTCAAAACATATATCCTCATAATGACACATGTGACGTGAACATATAATTCATATACTTATGCAGGTAACATCATAAAATAATATAAAGCATAAAAACTTACAAATTGAGGCTTGACGACTGATCTTTCCGGCGCTGATGGTGGCACAACCCTTTAGAGGACCTTTACTCTGATATCAACTGAAACGTCTGCCCATTTTATTGCTTTTAAAGTACTAGAAATTTTTTTTTTTCTAAACACTCAATTTTCGACCATGCACATTCACCACATGAAAATATTTTATCTTTTTAAAATAAAACATCATTCATCTAGCCTTTTAAAAATCAAGTGCAATAGTCATAAAAATGAAATCGTCAACTGTTTTACAAAACCTAAAAAGCAATAAGTTTGAAAAGTATAGCTCATACTAAACATCTCAAAATTCTCTCAAAAGCAAGAATAAATAGTCTTAAAATCTTTAACATAAATCATCATTTATAAATCGTAAATGCGGAAATAGTAGAAGCGCTGGTCCTCGGGTTGTGTGCGCCTTCAATCCAGTCAAATCATCCGTCAAGACCTCTCTCAACCTCACCTGCATCCATCACACGTAGTGAGTCTAAAGACTCAACACACCATAATCTTTACAACAAATAATACGTATAAAAACACATGCAACAGTGAAAATACTTTTACGTAAACATAACTTTTCATGACATGCAAACATAAACTTTAACATTTTCCTTTTTCCTCAACATGACATAAAACCTTTAACATGATCATAAACATTTTTTCCTTTTTCCTTTTTCCTTTTCCTTTTCCTTTTCCTTTTTCCTTTTTCTATGTTGAATTCACATCATTAATTGTGACTTTCCTCAAACCTCAAAAGTCGATGGATCCATCTACATGAAACCGCAGTACTGGGCGACGGGGGACACCAACAACACTCTCACCGGTCAACTGGGCCCTGGCATATCCTCTTTCGAATAGAAATACGATCGTCGGGGTTCTCTCTGGGCCTTTTCCCATAAATGGGCTCCTTCGAGGGCCTTTTCCCCTCACGATATTCCACTCTTACCGTTACCACATACCGTTACCTCAATAGCCACAATTACTTCACTTCCTTCAACGTTTTAACATTCTCATCACTTTATAAAATCATGTATGACATAACATTCTTCTTTTGAAACCAAGCATTCATTATGTATTTTAAATGTCAACCTTACATCATAAAAATTCCATGGACATTTAAAAATCATAATTTAATCATGAACATTTCATAAACATTTAAAAATAATCATAATATCATAAAAATTACATTTAGAGTACTGCCATGACATTTACTTATTTTTGGAGTAAAAAGACCGTTTTACCCCTGGACTTGACATTTTACGTTTTTGACTTTTTTCTTGAATTATTGACTCTAACATGTCTCAAATAATTATTTAAGTCTACATGAATTTTTCCATAATTTTATTTATCTTAAAACTAGGCGTTTCGATTAACTTGTTAATTAGCGTTTCGTGCGGCGATTAAATCCCGAATAAATCCAAAACTCATTATTTTGATCCCAAATTTTTAACATAACATTTTTTAGATTTATTCTACCCTTCCAAGTCATGAGCCACCCCCATGGACCCATGGATTCAATTTTAGTCTAATTAAATTTATAATTGACAACTTATCGAACACACCGAGCCATCTCCTAATTTACTCGAGCCACGCCCAAGCCACCTTAAGCCAAAACCTAGCCAACTCACGTAGGGACCCTACTGACCAACCCTGACCCATAGAACCTGGCCCTAGCTCGCTAAAATCCTGCTGCAAAGTAAGACAAAATCTGCAAGTGTGTGTGGGTGAGACTCCTTGCATCTCTAGGACTCCTAGCCCAACCCGGACTCTTCCAGCTATTAACCATCGACCTCTCTTGACCCTTATTGACCCTAGACCACGCCAGCCTTGTCCCAGACCAGCCCAGGCCCCCGTATGTGACCAACAAGCTACCTGAACCAACATGGAAGCAACCTGCGCGTTGGTGCTTCTTCACGCCATATTGAACCAGCGGCCAGCTCAGCCACTCCAGCCCCTGGCACAGCCCTTGGCCATAATCCTTAGACCCTATAGGACCTACCTAACACACCTAAGCCCCAGCAGCAAGCCCTTGAATCGCGCTACAACCATGCACAGAACAAGAGCTGCGCAAGCCTCTTCCTTAGTGTATGGACTCCTTCTTGCGTGGAGGTTCCTACTCGAGCCACCACCGAGCCCAAGTCCTCCTGACCCTCACTGGACCACCCTAAGCCTTCACCTAGACCACCTAGCCAGCCCCTTAGCGAGCCACACCCTGCAACTCTCGGCCACCCACTAAATTTCCTGCACGTGTAGATGGGAGGAGTCCCACTTTGGGTGGACTCCTTCCACAAGCCTAGAACTCGAACCCTAGCCCCAGCCCTAGCCTGAGACCACCCCTGACCCTGAACTAGCCCTGGTCGGGCCACCTAGCACCATGCATAAGAAACGAACCACTTGAACCCAACAAGCATACCCACTTTTACAAACTCACAGCCCTTTCTTTCTTTAGAAATCCTACGGTTCCAGCTTGTTTCTAATCAAGTTGCAGCGTTTTGTGTGTGTCTCTAGGACTCTAAATTTCATGAAAATCTTCCTTAACCAAGTCCTAATCATGGCAGCCCCTTATACAATATAAAAACATGATTTTGGGAAGCGAAAACACAAGTTTAAGTCACCTATGCATGTAGTTACGAAAATTCCATCTTGTGTGCCATGTAGTTACGAAAATCATCCTTAACCAAGTCCTAATCATGGCGTATACGCACGCCGTTGATAATAGTATCGATAGCACAGGCGACATATTAGCTGCAGCGTGCATCGTACGATGTTAATATTCATATCCGCAGTATGCAAACAAATTCTACATCGTTCGTTTGCAAGCCGATAAAATCAAATTCGTTAAAAAAATCAATCGAATGGACACAAGCAATAAACCAAAAGTTTAATCAACACAAAATTGATAAAAGTCATTGTGTTTGATTATATCAAAACAGAAAGTCTGAAAAACCAAAAGTTTAATCAACACAAAATATGTTTCAATCGCACAATACTATAAATTTAGATAACCATGCAACCGTGCTTCCTATCGCGTCATCGAGAAACTGCATTTCATCATTTGGTCGAATTAGGTCCACTTTCTCCACCAAAACCTTATCAACCCAGACTTTCCAACAAGATCTACCAAGAACAACGTGATGCATTTTTGTGTTTGGATCTGTTGATGCAATTCGACCTTCTGCGACAACTAATTCATCAGCACACCAATGAAGCAGTTTACATTTAGTATTAGCACGAATATCTCTGAGACTCACATTCCTCAAATTTGATTGTAGATAAACAATGAAAAGTTATTGATTCAACCGTGTCTATTTTTGTAACAATTTTGCGGTTTAAAATTTACATAATTTAAAGTTAATTACCTGAGAAACATGATCAAAATTACCATTTTTCTTGGAACCAATATCGATATCACCATTGCCACCAACTTCATTCCCAATACCACCACTAGCAACCTAATTTTACAATCAAATCATGTCAAGCGATGTAATCATGATAATTCAGAAGCATTTAAGTGTGTATATATACCAAACATATTTTTTATATTTTGTTTTTACTAACCTGTTCTTGCTGATTTTGTTTATTCATATTTTGTAAAAACATGGACCTCATTTCTTGCATTTCTAGCTGATTTTGTTTCATTTGTTGTTGAAGGCTTTGTACCGTAGTTTGAAGTTGTTGAATAGTTCCATTTTGTTTCAAAGAAGCTCCAACTTTCGATGGTGTAACTCCGAAGCCCATTCCGCGCACTCTACCCCGAGCTTCCTTGCAAAACACAAGGCTAATTGCATCATCAACAAAGTTAGTTGTGTTTTGAGAATCAGGTGGACATTTTTGTATTTATTTCTGCAAAAAAAAAATTATGAGAAAAAAAATTATGAGACATCAGCAGTTTTACAAAATGGAAACCAATAACCAAATATGTAATCTACTTTAGAAAAAAAATGCACATGTTACTTTCTTTTATTTTTTAAAATAAAAATAATCAACAATTCATTCTCATGTAAAGGAGGACTGGATTTCCTCCAAAGTTTTTCCTTTTTGTCTCTGGAACCCAAATTGCCATAAATTCCACTATCACAAGGCTCACTATCATATAAATAGAGAAAGTTCCTGCAAAACAATTACAACTGGATCATAGAATGACATGGTAAACTTTAGGTCTTTAGGACAATGGGTTTCATTAGCAATAATTTGGGGTGCGTCCACGTACATTTTAAGATTTTTCATGTCACATAAACACTAGTTTAAAACAAGAGAATCGTTTTATGAGTATAAAATTATAATAATCTCTCGTCTCGTCTCGTCTCGTCCAATAACCAAATTTGTAATCTTCTTTAGAACAAAAAAATGCACATGTTAATTCTATTTTCTCAATTACACATTACCTTATACAAGAAAAATGATGCAAAGTTAATCTAATTATTACCATTTTCTCTCCAACAGCTTGAGTACTAGGCTCTCCATTTTTTTCTTGTGACCTTCAATCCAAACTTGCGATCTCGTAATTTTTGTATCTGCCAGGCTTCTCTTTTCCTTTAAAATAGAAATATATACAAAATCGTTAGAACATAATTCAAAAGATGTATATATCAATAATTACATAAATTGAAAAAAAAATTACCATAATGTAAGTCAAACGAGCATAACCTCTCCGGCTCATTGTGTGAATTTGATCTTGTTTTTTCCTCATCGCTCTAAATCTTTCACTCTTTTCCTGAGATTAGTTAAAATCGCACAATCAAACTGTTCAAAAGTTTTAAACTTAAATCAAGCAATAGATCTTTTAATATATTTTATACCAAATTATTTTTCCGTCAAAATTGAAGCAAATAAGTCTTGAGATAATGTCATCCAACCTTAAACATAGATAAATATCAGCACGGCAATAAACTAATGGTGCATCTCAAGTAACCAACCGTCAGCAAAAAGAAAATCCAGTGGCATGTCAAAATAAAAGGTTTCTGACAAAGATTTCTCATTTTTTACCAGTTTAGAGCAAACTTATTCATAAATAAAGATTAAAAAATAAAATAGAAAATTTGTAGCTTAACAAATAACAAAGCTCTCGCTGGTACCCTTCTTTCACCACTATCAACTAAATATTAGTCATATTATTTCTAAATAGAAAACTTATTTTGCTGCTGCTGAAGTTGCCTCTTCAATGGTAGCTACGGCTATAAAGGAAAATGATTCAAAGGTTCAACTTCCTGTAGCAGCTGCAACTGTTGTAGCAACAACTGCAGCATATACTAAGCAGTATGTGGTGTTGGAATCAACTATTCTTTGGATTTGCTATGTTACACCATGTGTTCTAGCTTTGCAACTAAATGAAAGAATGCAATATTTTCAAACAACCATTACATCCAAACACACACTGAAACTACTGACAAAGCAGTCTCGTCGGGGCAACAACACAATACATTAACCACAAAGATCTAAATAGCACCAACAAATTGAAAGGTAAAGCAAATGTATTAAGTGACCATAAATGTGAGAACCCGAGATTTTACGATCCAAGGAGAATCAAGTAAGTAATACGAACTTGAAGTTTAACTCAAACTAAGCTCTAAAATTTTCGTTCCAACTAGATAACTTGAATATTAACTTAGATTTCAGCTAACTTAACTCGAAGAAATAGCTTCAAAGCTCGGAGATTAACTCAACGAGAGGCCAAGCTACAAGTAATCGCATTCATCAAAGTATTGTCCTGAGAGGAGTAAAACACCAGCTCAAGGACTCGATCTGTCAGCTCAACCAAGCTTGTCCTAACAAGACCAAAAAGGGAGCTATAAGTTGAGCCAAGAGTTTGGACAAATTAAATGTGCAGGAAATAACCTTTGCGTTAACCCATGAAGGAGCTGCGGGAGGAGCTAAGGGCTAAAACATCTTTATTATGCAAAGAATGACCCTTGATGCTTGGTATGCCTTTGACCACCATTATGAGCACAATAAATCCTTTCTTGGGGAGCAAGAGTTCGGCCATGGGGGAGGAGAAAGGACCAAAAATTTCCTATAAATAAGACATCAAGGTTGAAGAAAAAGTGCTCCAAAAATAAGCATAAAAATTCGGTCCTCACCCTGCTCAAACCTCTCGAAGTTTCGGCCAACAAAGCAAAGAAGAAGAAGGAAATTTCGTGCAGACCAGAGTTGTAAACCTGCGTCGAAGTGCTGCTCGATCGAAGACAACATTTGCCAAAGTAACGTCGAAGTGCTGCCCGATTTTCGACAAGAAACTTCCTACAAAAATCAGTAAGTGGATTTTGATTAAGTATTTGTTTCTATTTTAAACCTTGAATAAAAGTAATATGATATGCTTATAAGTATGATCATATTTTTGAAAATTGTTACCAGATCTGTTTAAAAATTTCGATCAATTATGTATTTCTTCTATGCTTCGAATTCATTTGATTCCGCTGTGTTTGTCTAAAAATCTGAACTCTGAAAAGATGATAAGTTCTGTCTGTTGTCTCTGAATTCTGTGTACACTGTTACAACTCGAATTTGAAATGGGACGAGAATTGTAAATTCTGTTCTGGGCCCCAATGATGGGTATAAAACCATTTCCGTTTGGCCCCCAATGGTGGGTATAAAACCATTTCGGTCTGGCCCCCACCGGTGGGTATAAAACCGAGTTATGGCCTCACCCCTTAGAGGACTAACATATTGGGGACAATTTGACCATGGAAATGAGATGAGTAACAGTGTTTTGTCTGTTATGAAATGATCTGAGTTGTTTCTGTTTTGTTTGATAAGTTCTGTCTTTCATTCGATACGTTTCCGTCTTGTCAAATTAAGAATATTAAGTTTTGAAAGTATGTAAAAGAAATATTTTAAAGAATTAAGTTCTATATGTATCTTTGGAATCGATCGATCCCCCACTTGCTGAGTGTTTTCCCAAAACACTCACCCCTTACAAATTTCATATAAAAATGAAGAACAAGTGAACGAGGAGGAGCAAGAAGCGTTTTGGGGATGGTGATCAGAATTCGAGAAATAAAGAACTTGTACTATTTTCTAGTTTTTGCAACTCTGGTGTAAAAGTTTATTCTTTTGTCATTGTAAGACAATATTCTATTTATGAAAAAGACTGGTTTGATTTGATACGAGGCTTTATTGTTTTCAATATAATTGTTAAAAAATTTAGGATGTCACCGATACTTCGGACTCTGGGCGTGACAATAAAAGAGTCCAGAAAAATTCTCACTTAAAAGTTAGGTGATAATGTCCTCTGTACAAACAATTCCCACTGATTTTAGTCCATAAATTCAGGCTTCAAAAGATTCAGATCTCGAGAAGCCAGTCGACTTGTATTAGCTTCTCGTACAAGTACTTGCAATTTGGATTTCCTATCACGCCACAATTTAGCCAACTTTCGAAAAATTGATTGCTTTTCACAATCCTCAACTTTGTAAGTCAGCTGTACATTAAATTACAAGAAAATATGTCTACATTTTGTTATGAAAATAGAAATGAAAAATTTAGTAACTAAATAAATTACCTGAAGACAGCTCCACATCCTATCCTTCACTTCTTCGCTTATGTCATCCCATCCATCTAATGTATAAGGCACAAATTCTTTTATCATGCACCCTAGGATACTTCACTGAATTATCTCCAACCGGCTGTCCAAACTCATTACGCTCCAACTCTTTACACTTGTCTTGGCCACTGACCATTTTCAACTTTGATGAACCCCGTCCTTTTTTCTTATCTGTTTTCTCATCATCAATTGGTTCTTTACCATGCAAATCATGTGATGAATTAGCTAAATTGTTAGAATCCATTTCTCGATAACCTATTAGATATATTTTCCTGTAAAATGGAAAAAAGATACATTGAAATGTACTAGTGTGCTTTAGTAAAATAAAACAAGATTTTAAATAGAAAACAATATCACCTGAATTTCATCTACAGATCCTTTGCTACGTTTTTTGAACATTTTGCTCATCTTTTGAATGTTATTTAATAACCTGATAAACATGTAATATGACATGATGCATCACTGAAAATAAACAAGCAAACAAATATATTAAAAAATAAATAAATAGTTACGTAACTTTAGAAATGATATATCAATCAAAATAAATAAATATAAAATCTATCCCTGAAAATTTCCTTCATGTCTCAGTCACTTCGATTCCCTCACACTCATTCCTTGAGTATGGTTCTTTCTCAGTAATGTTAATCTCAAGTAGGGACACATCAAGAGGTGTTGATGACGTATAGGCATCTTCTTCAAGCACATTCATGTTAATAATACCCCGAAGCGGTGCTTTTAGCAAAACATACCAATTTGTTTCATCATTGTCTCTGGAATAAAATACTTGCTTTGCTTGTGATGCTAAAATGAAAGGATCACTTTCAAAAGTTTTTAGTCCTTGGTGTAAGTTGACCAGTGTAAAACCATCTTCAATTTTGATACCAGTTCCAGGATTGGCCCAATCACACCTAAAAATAGGCACTTTGAAAGAATAGTAGTCTAGCAAAACAATATCCAGTATAACCCCATAGTATGATAGTCTTCCTACTGTATATAAATTGTAATTAGCATTAGATTGACAAACGGTATCGGCTTCAATTGAAACACCACTATCTTGTGTCGACCTTTCAACATCAATTGTGTGGAACCGATGTCCATTTACAATATATCCCGTATAAGATGTAACGTGCTTTCTTGGACCATGTGCTAGCCATTGTGAAAGGATCGGTTAATAAGTGAAATGTGTTTAGAAGGGGGATTTGAATAAACACTCACGGATTATGTTCGTTTTTCGTATGTTGAGTTCAGTTCAATGACAAACTGAAACTTAATATCTCGTAAGTCGATGACAATCAGTTTAACCGAGGAAACCGTTGCGGAAGTAAACTGAATAAAAGATAGAATAACTAAAATAAAAGGTAACTGAAGTGAAAAGCACGCGATTTGTTTCTGGATGTTCGGAGAATGGAATAACTCCTACTTCACCCCTTCTATCACGAAGATAGGATTTCTACTAAAAGACTTTGATCGAATACACTGTTTGTACCGACCCACTTCAGTTTGGTCTTATCAATGCCACAACTGAAAATCTTAGTTACAACAGACTATTTCAATTCGTGACTGATCTTAGCACAACTTAACAATATAACAAAGGATACAGTGTGCTAACAAGCTCAAAGACGGTAGCCTTGAATGCTACAGATAGAAATTAGTAAAAGTGAGCTTTTTAATTTCAGTAGAGTAACAACTTGAGTAAAATAGTAGTTCTTGTGTGTCGCGCTTCAGCTGCTCTGTTCGCCTATTTATAGGCTTCTCTTCCAACGGTAACTTGATATAATATTTGAATTTTATATCCGTTGATTTGCCACGTCGATATTCTTCTGGCAATCGTACACTGTAGACTGTGAAATGCGGCGTTCCACTATGAGTTGCAGTCTGCTTGTACTTATGTCTGTTGAACATCCCTTTCATTTGATGACGTGTTAAAGCTGAGCGTTCAGCTGATGAAAGTAGCTGATAAGCTTGTGCTGAGTGAATCAACTGATCAGTCAGCTATCTTCAGGAATCCAGTTAGGTTCTCGAAAGTTCAGTTCAGCTAGATTCGGTTGCCTTGATACCTCACGTGATACTTCAGTTAGGCACGTTGCTTAATATGAATACTTGATCAGTTCGTCCAATAGATAAATTGTTTGTCAAACAATCGAAATTAAGTTTCCAACAATTGCCCCTTTTTTGGTGTTTGACAACACTAAGCCAATGATAACTGATCAATTAAGCTTATAAACGTTCTTCAAATCGGTTGAAGATAAAATAATAACTTTCGTGTACAGATTCGTACAATGAAAGAATGAAATAATCTGTATAAATAATTCCATGTACAAGTAAATCCGTTAAATTCGCCAACTGATTTGACTGTAGCTTAGGTCTCTATTCCCCTTTTTTGTCAAACGCCTCCATTCTGATAGATAATCTTTTAACATCAGTTGATAGAACTTTAACAGAAGTGGCTACGTCTGATACTGCATTCAGCATAGGGGTTTGCATCAAATCTATCTTTCTTGAAACAGATGTCTCCACAAAGTCAACTCTCTTGCTGATTACATCTTGGGTGACAGAGAGACTTTCAGCTAAGCCTCTATTCTTTCTAATCTCTTCTATTGCAAGGGAAAGAGAGGTCACAGTAGCATTAACAGCCTTCAGCTTTTTTGAGTTGAATACTTCTGCATGTTCAAGTTTTAAAGTATGAGCGAGTTGAGTTCGCTGAATCTAGGAAACTTCAGAAAGTATGTAATGCCCAAGAATTTTATGTTGATAATCTAGGATTAACGATTATGACTTGTAGCGCTTATAGATGGATCAAATCGCGATCAGAATGGGACATGCCTGAGTTCGCATAGGTTGAAATCCCGTAGGTATCGCGCACATGCGCGACAGAGATGCGCGAGTCCCAGGTGCCGAGGTCGAAGGCCTCGCGCATAAGCGCGAGAAGCGACGCGCATATGCGCGAGCTGATGGAATTGAATGTATGCCGAGACCATGGGTCTCGCGCATATGAGCGAGAAGAGGGCGCGCATATGCGCGAGATGATGAATTCGGAAATGCCGAGGCCGTATGTCTCGCGCATATGCACCGGTTGAGGTCGCGCATATGCGCGGGACGTGCAAAATGAAAAATAAGCTAAGTGTCCTTGCCATGCAATATATGTGCTGAGTCTTCATTTCTTCACTCATTCAGCAGCTGAAAATCGAGAACACCTCCATGGAAGCCTCAAGAATGCTCATAGCCTAGAACTTAGCTTGTACAAGATCTAACTACCCGAATTTCGATCCGAAATTCATTTCCGTGCTCCTCTCATCAAAGGCTTCAAGGGGATGTAAGTTTTATTCAATTCCTGCATGATTTGAGATATTGATGTTAGGGAAATTGTGAGTTACACTAGATTATGTGTTCTTGTGATATCGGAGAGCGTATAATTGAAACCGGATCGAAGAAATAGTACCGTATGCATTTGTTATGAATTTCAGCATATATTGATTTGAATTGAATAGATTTTGACATGCTGGAATTAGAATTGTGATGATATTGTATTGGTTATGCATTGTTGAGATTGGGTTATTGTAGAGTTGACGGGGACATCGAGTTTACGCCGTTATGCCGTCAAAATTATATGAGATTGAGTATTGCACTTCACATATATTATTTTGAGTTAGAAGTTGATATGGTGCATTGTATATATGTCATTTCAGATTGGGTTTGACAGATTCGATATCAAGAAAACGAGACTTCGACTTCTAAGAACGACAAGAAAGGTATGATTCAATGTTGTTTCGGGAAGATACAACTCGAGTTAGATTTGATTCGAGTTTTCCCAAAATCACATACTAGATTTCTATACCTTGCTATGTTTGTGCTTTATTTTGATTTATGTATAAGCATTGAGATAGGAAAGTCATTGGAAGAATTGCCAAGTTCTAGACGTTCGGTGGTATCGAAGCATAGGAGAAGATCGACTCCGGTTGTAGATATTCGATACAAACAGGGCCGAAGTCTAGGAATAAGACGTACCGCCACCACGATTGGGAGGGTAGGTGGGAGACTTGTTACTTCTTCTTCACACCGGGATCCCTAGATTTAGATATGAATCGAGTCAAAAATAATAGTCGAAGATGTGTTATATGTATTCATTAATGTGTTATGATTAATGATTCATGTATCATGATTTTGTATTTACTTGCTTAACATGCATGTATACATGTTTTATACTGGGATTTGTTCTCACCGGAGTATCCGGCGGTTGTTGTGTCTGTATGTGTGCATAACAACAGGCGGGACAGGATCAGGGTCGAGACAAAGATGAGAGATCGAGATAACGTGGTGATTACTGGCATAGACGATGAACTAGTGGTTCTACATGTTGATCTGTAGTTGTTTTTTTTAAAGACGCTAGTTTGTATGACTGTAATGAATCAAGGCACATATTTACTTCAGTTGAAATAAAATAGAGATATCATTTGTGTTTTATTTATATACAATTGTTAATACTTATTAAAAAGCAAAATTTTGACCCACATTTTCTAGCAAAGATCCATTTAATCCCAAAGATAATTGAGTTAGAGCCCGGGTCCCCACAACAGGTGGTATCAGAGCAGTAGGTTCTGTATAGACTGAGATAGAAGAGAGTGAGCGGGGTAGATCGAGTCGTCTTCCTTGCTTATATCATGCTAGCACACGTCATGATTTAGTGCTTTCACTATTACATGTTGTATTGTTATCTGAGTTGATTAAAGCATCTAATTACAAAGACTGAATCAGAGCCGATTCTGGATCAGAGGAGGACTGAGACAGATTGTATAGATTGTGTACTAATTAGTTTGATAATCAGATATTCCTCCTCGGCGAGTACCGCAACCAGTAGCAGGTCGGCCACCAGAACAGGGCAGTACATCCAATGATCCGATGGATGTGACCGCTACACCGATGGAGACTTTGTTAAAGCGGTTTCAGTCATTCCGACCACCGACACTGAAGGGCACAGAAAATTCACTTGAATGTGAAAGTTGGCTCGATGACATCGAGATGTTATTCGCCTCTCTTGACTACACTGACGAGCGACGAGTTAAACTTATTGGGCATCAACTACAAGAAGTTGCAAAGAACTGGTGGCTTACCACGAAAAGAGCCTTGGAGCATCGTGGCACAGAGATCACTTGGAAAGTTTTCAAATCAGATTTCTATCAACGATTCTTTCCCGTGTCCTACCGAAAAGACAAAGGTGCTGACTTTGCCAATTTGAGACAGGGACAGCTGAACATTGAAGACTATGTTGCTAAATTCTACGCATTGCTCCGATTTGCCCCTCATGTTGCAGATAATGAGGAGGCCATTGCAGATCAGTTTATTAATGGCTTGAATCCAGATATTTTTACTTTGGTGAATACCGGTAGACCTAACAACTTTGCGGAAGCGTTGAACTATGCCAAGGGGGCGGAAGCTGGACTGCTTAGGCAACGAAGCACTCCTTATGTCAATCCGAGTCCAAGACAACCACAGCCCTCTTTTCAACCTCCTCCTAGATTCGAGAGCAGTGGTAGTAGCAGCGGGAGAAAAGACCAGTTGAAAGCGAAAGGCAAACAGTTCAAGAGATCAGGGAGCAGTTCGACGAGCTCCAGTGGATCACGACAGAGAGGTCCTGATCAGAGTACAGAATATACAGGTGTGTATTGCAGCTCTTGTGGAGGTAGACATGCCACTGAAGAGTGTCAGGACGTGATGGGTCGCTGCAATATCTGCAGACAGCAGGGACACTTCGCCAGGGTTTGTCCACAGAAAGGGATACATCAAGCTCATAGTGTAGGAGCATCTGGTTCTGTAAATCAGCCTGAGAGGCAAGCTTCATCTGTTCATTCCTTTCAGCCAACCCCTACACAGACCCAGCCCAGAGCCAGAGGTAGCCAGACAGTGAGCCAGCCCCCTAGACAGCAGGCTCGAGTATTTGCACTGACAGAAGAGCAGGCCCAAGATGCACCAGATGATGTGATTGCAGGTAACTGTTTCCTTTGCGGCTATCCTGCCTATGTATTGATAGATACAGGTGCATCTCGTACATTTATATCAGAACGTTTTGCGTTGATACATGCATTGCCTGTAGAGTCATTATCTGCTGTAGTGTCTGTTACTTCTTCGTTGGGAAGTGGTCTTATATCCGTGACTTCAGTTAGACAGTGTAAGCTACAGTTCGAGGGTCACGAGATTGAGTTAGACTGTGTTGTGCTTGGGTTATCTGATTTTTATTGTATTGTCGGTATTGATATGTTAACAAAGTACCGAGCCACTGTAGATTGTTTCCAGAAGATTGTCAGGTTCAGACCAGAGATGGCTAACGAATGGAAATTCTACGGTAAGGGTTTCAGATCTCGTATTCTCTTAGTATCTGTTTTGACGATGACACGATTGTTACAGAGAGGAGCAGAAGGGTTCTTTGTCTATTCAGTAGATCTACTGAAATCGAGCCCGTCATTGGCAGATCTGCCAGTGATATGTGAATTTGCTGATGTATTCCCCGACGAGATTTCAGGGTTACCTACAGCTCGAGAGGCAGATTTTAGCATCGATCTCATTCCAGGTACCGTTCCTATATCCCGAACTCCGTACAGAATGGCACCTATTAAACTGAAAGAACTGAAAACACAATTAGAAGATCTTCTAGCCAAGGGATATATCAGACCGAGCGAATCTCCTTGGGGTGCTCTAGTGTTATTTGTGCGAAAAAAAGACGGTTCGATGAGATTGTGTATTGATTACCGGCAACTGAACAAGGCGACGATAAAGAACAAATACCCATTGCCTCGTATCGATGATTTATTTGATCAGTTGCAGGGATCTTTTTTCTATTCCAAGATCGATCTGAGATCTGGATATCAACAGCTGAGAGTCAGAGATGTGGATATAATGAAGATAGCATTCTGAACCAGGTACGAACATTATGAATTTATTGTCATGCCTTTTGGTTTAACAAATGCTCCAGCGGTGTTTATGGGACTGATGAATCATGTCTTTCAGAAATATCTGGATGAGTTTGTAAATGTTTTTATCGATGATATTTTGGTATATTCCAAGAGTATGGTTGAGCATGCCGAACACTTAAGAATTGTGTTGCAGACGCTGAGGAATGAGAAATTATATGCTAAACTGTCAAAATGCGAGTTTTGGTTGAGACAGGTTGTCTTTTTGGGGCATATCATATCTGGAGACGGTATTTCTATTGATCCAAGTAAAGTTGAAGCTGTAATCAGTTGGCCTAGACCGACTTCTGTGCCAGAGATACGCAATTTCATGGGTCTAGCAGGGTACTATCGACGATTCATCAAAGATTTCTCCAGTATCGTGAAGCCGATTACCCAGTTGACACAAAAGAACGCGCCATTTTTGTGGTCTGAAGCTTGTGAGTCTAGCTTCTTGGAGTTGAAGAGACGATTTGTGGTACCGAAACAACCAATATGCGTATATATGTGCATAATTTCTATTATTTAGTTTTAAATGGTTATTATTTTAAGAAATTGTTGATTTAATTGCATTTAAATCATTTACGTTATTTTTAAGGATTTTAAATCGCGTATTTCAAATTTTAGCTTTTTAGATATATACGCGAGACCGGACCGGAGATAGGAAATCGGAGATAAATTTTATGATCCAAAAATATTCCTAAACTTATTTCGAGCTAAGAAATAATTTATTTTGTTGAAATCAAGTGGATTTAAGTCTACTTTAATTAATTAATCACCAATTTAATTATAGGCTTCTTAATTCATTTAGATTGTGCTTAATTAACTTTTAATCAAGATTATCTAACATAGGATTCTACTTAGCAAAACTTAAATAAAATCTTACACTAATTGAGAAGACAAGTCTCGGTCATCTCCACTCCACACAATTCCAATGAATACCATTTAACTCTCAACAACAAGAAAACAAAGGCCAACCAATCAACATGCATGTTTTTCCCACCTTGGCATCATTTACTCCCCCATGCACACCTTATTTGACCACAAGCCTTCACCATCTTCTTCACTTCCCCTAGAACGAAATATTAGAGAATTAGAAGCTCCCATTCTTGGCCAAGACAACAACAATAGCAAGGTGTCTTCATTTTCGTTGTCGTGTCTCCCGATCCGACGTCTTGTGTTGTTTATTGTAAAAAAACAACTTAAGGCATGTCTATATTATTTCTTTGCTCTTCAATCAAGTTATATATCTATTTTTAAACCATTACATGTGCTTGATCCATGACAAAACCGAAATCATGTCAAGAACATTAGAAAAAAATCTGTGCAGAATGTTTTCTCGGCCACCTTCATGCTTCACGGTTGTTGTTGGTTTTGTGATTTCAGGGGTTGGCTCGGTTCCAAGCACTCAAGGCTGCATCTAGACATGTACTAGGGCATGTTAGGGTCATGTTAGTCCATTGGTTCCAGCCCCTACACGCTGGAGGAAGAGATTTGATAGCAACTTCCCATAGCTGCCATTTCGAGTCTCAATTTCTGATTCTTGTTTGTCTAAGGCAAGGGTTCGCTTCTTGGTTGGCCTAGGGCCTATAACCATGGTTTGAACACTTCCTTAGCATGTCTAGGACGTGACCAAGATGACCTTTCATGGCTTGGTTCACGGTCCCATCGGTTTTAAAAATAAAACAAGAACAGCGCCCCATAGGTATTCATTTTTCTTATTTTGGTCGTGTGTGTTGAGTTTAGAATTTATGGTGTCATGTGGGTTGTGGTTGGCTTCTAGCCCTTAGCCATGACTCATACAACACCTTAGCATGTCTAGCATTGACCATGGTTAACCTCATAATCATTAGATCCTTCATTTGACAGCAAAACAAGCAAGACACCCCACGCGTGTGAGGTGTGTTCTCGGGTGGAGCTTGTGAGTGGTTTCGGGTGTTACTTGGATCATGGCTGGACAAGGGCCTGTAGCCATGGCTAGGACCCTTCCATAGCAAGCATAGGACGTGGTAAAGTTGGCCTTAAGTGGCTTGAGCCATGTCCCAAGTCAGTTGGACAGCAACAACGCAAGCCCCTTCGATTTTAGTTTTTTTGAATTTTGTTTGTGTGTGTGAAGCTTCGGATTCTTGGTTTGTGGTGGATCTTGGTTGGCTTCTAGCCCTTAGCCATGGTTCACACAATACCTCATGATGTTTATATCATGCCTTGGTCGTTCATATGGCCACTGGAATGATACATGACAGCAAGAACAAGCAACACTCCCCACGGTACAGCATATGTGTTCTCGAGTGGAACTTCAGATTTGTCGTAGGTGTTGGTTTGGATTGTGGTTGGCCTAGGGCCCTTAGCCATGGTTCAAATCACACCTTAGGATGTTGGTAAGAGGTTCTGGTCGGTGGTTCAAGCCCCAATGGCCAATAGTCTCGAAAACGAAGCAAGGAAGCGCAACAGCTGCTCCTGTAATTTCCTGGACAGAAACTGTGCCTTCGGTTCAGAGGTGTGTTTCGAGTTCTTGGTTGGCTTTTAGCCTATGGCCTTGGACTGGACAGTACCTTATTGAGTTAGGAAGGTCATGTTTTTGGCCGTTTGTGATTTGGTTAAGTTTAGAAGTCGTACGAGAATTTACGGTGCAATGTGCCAAAGTGACTCTCGAAAGAGCGTTTCATGATTTTGGCCTCAATGCACAATTTTCGTGTATTACAGCCCTTTGTATATATTTTCCAGTATTTTAGATGTATTTTAATCATGACTAAATGATGGTTCGATGTTGGTTCGGGTTGTTACGGAGTCATGATTAGATACTAAATTTGTTGGGCGTAATTGTCTCGTTTTTAGTTCGAATATGAAGTGTTGGTCAAGTTGAGATTATTGCATGTGTCTCATGTTAGAATTAGGTCGCAGTGAGCCTGGGAACGATCCAACTCATTTGGTAAATTAAAACAGGATAATAATTATATTACGTGCATAATAAAAAATAAAAAATGTTTATTTTTGAGATATATGCGATATGTCTTGTGGCCACCTTACGCTTATGGGATTGCTTCACCCGGTGACTTACGACCGGTTTACGATTATGTATGGGTAGGGATATCCAGTCCAAGGGCTGTGATGATCTCTACCGCCCAGTATACTGTGGTTTAGTTTGATCAGACGTGCATGTTATGTTATGGGCCACTTGCGTAGAACATTATCTCTAAAAAAAAATAAATAAATTACGATATGATATGTTATGACAGGGCTCTATCGAGCAACTCTTTTATGTATGATTTTTTTCAGTTATGCACGTATTTATAATTACTTATGACACGATTTTCAGGTTACGCTTTACGATACGATATTTTTACGTTGCATGCGATTTTTTGATATATTTACTTGTTATTCACGATATATGCATGCTGGGTCTTTAGACTAACTAGAATTGATTGATGTAGGTACTGATNGGAACTTCAGATTTGTCGTAGGTGTTGGTTTGGATTGTGGTTTGCCGAGGGCCCTTAGCCATGGTTCAAATCACACCTTAGGATGTTGGTAAGAGGTTCTGGTCGGTGGTTCAAGACCCAATGGCCAATAGTCTCGAAAACGAAGCAAGGAAGCGCAACAGCTGCTCCTGTAATTTCCTGGACAGAAACTGTGCCTTCGGTTCAGAGGTGTGTTTCGAGTTCTTGGTTGGCTTTATGCCTATGGCCTTGGACTGGACAGTACCTTATTGAGTTAGGAAGGTCATGTTTTTGGCCGTTTGTGATTTGGTTAAGTTTAGAAGTCGTACGAGAATTTGCGGTGCAATGTGCCAAAGTGACTCTCGAAAGAGCGTTTCATGATTTTGGCCTCAATGCACAATGTTCGTGTATTACAGCCCTTTGTATATATTTTCCAGTATTTTAGATGTATTTTAATCATGACTAAATGATGGTTCGATGTTGGTTCGGGTTGTTACGGAGTCATGATTAGATACTAAATTTGTTGGGCGTAATTGTCTCGTTTTTAGTTCGAATATGAAGTGTTGGTCAAGTTGAGATTATTGCATGTGTCTCATGTTAGAATTAGGTCGCAGTGAGCCTGGGAACGATCCAACTCATTTGGTAAATTAAAACAGGATAATAATTATATTACGTGCATAA
>NC_133309.1:8376873-8419651 GCF_012295235.1 Primulina huaijiensis
ATTTCAGGCGCCCCACCGCCCTCTTCAGCAGCATAAGAGGCCTTTCCATGGCCCATCGAGGAGCAGAGAGCAGCAGCAGCAGGGACGTGTGGTCCCGAGGAGGCAGGAGTACCCGGTCTGTGCCAGGTGCACACGCCGTCATACCGGAACTTGCATGTATGGTTCTGGGAAGTGTTTCAAGTGTGGCGGTACAGGCCATTTGCTAAAGGATTGTCCTCAGGGGACATTGCCTACTCAGGGCAGAGTGTTTGCACTCCATGCAGCGGAGGCGAACCCAGGGACTATGCTCTTGACAGGTATCTTAAATCTTTAAGTTTTTATTTGGGAAAATTTTAGCATATTTAATTCAGCATTTTGGGATTAATTGCTTTGAATTATTGGGTTATAAGATTTGAACTTAGAAATTGTGATAAGATTGCATGTTCTATTCGGGTCGTTTTGGGAATCTAATTTAGAAGAACTTTGACCTTTGCATGTCTATAGGATTAATTTTGGTAAACTATTGGATTTAGATAGATTTCCAACATTTCAGGAAGAATATTTATAGGCGGAGCTTCTACGAAAGCCTTGATTGATTCAGGGGCCACTCATTCATTCATATCTGAGACCTTTGCGAATTCCATCGAGGTCAAGACGATTGGATTGGATGTGGCGTATTCTGTGGTTATTCCATCTGGCGAGGAGATGGCAGCGACTAGCGTAGTACGAGACATAGACCTCGAGCTTCATGGAAATCTTGTCTATGCGGATTTGATCGTGCTGCCAATGCCAGAGTTCGATATTATCCTTGGGATGGATTGGCTGCACAAGAACAGAGTACTTATTGATTTTCAGCGGAGATCTGTTCTAGTCCGACCGCTTGGAAGGGAGCAGTTCCTATTTGAACCTGACCGGTACTTTAATTTTCCTATCATGATATCTTGTATTCAGGCTAGGAAGCTCATGCATAGGGGTTGTCGAGCATTCATTGCGACCATTATATCTGTTCCCGAGGTCTCCAGCCAGTCAGTTGCAGATGTCCCAGTTGTCAGGGACTTTTCAGACGTTTTTCCCGATGACGTCTCTGGTAGACCACCGGTACGAGAGGTAGAGTTTTCGATCGATCTTATGCCAGGTACCGCGCCTATCTCTAAGGCGCCATACAGATTAGCACCGTCAGAGATGGTTGAGCTCAAGAAACAGATTCAGGAGCTTCTTGACAAGGAGTTTATTCGCCCGAGTTTCTCTCCATGGGGCGCGCCTGTCTTATTCGTGAAGAAGAAAGACGGATCTATGAGGCTTTGCATTGACTACCGAGAGTTGAACAGGGTTACAGTGAAGAATAAATACCCACTTCCGAGGATCGAGGATTTGTTTGATCAGTTGCAAGGAGCCTCAGTATTCTCCAAGATAGATCTGCGATCTGGATATCACCAGTTGAGGGTGAAAGACGCCGATACTTTTAAGACTGCTTTTAGGACTCGTTATGGGCACTTCGAGTTCCTTGTGATGCCGTTCGGTTTGACGAATGCGCCGGCGATCTTCATGGATCTCATGAATCGTGTATTTCAGCCGTATCTTGATCAGTTCGTTATTGTATTCATAGACGACATTCTCGTCTACTCAAAGAGTCAAGAGGATCACAACAGGCATCTGACCGCAGTATTGCAGACGTTGCAGAGGCACAAGCTGTTCGCTAAGTTCAGCAAGTGCGAGTTCTGGTTGGAGAAAGTGGCGTTCTTAGGCCACATCATATCTAGCAGTGGCATTGAGGTAGACCCAGCGAAGGTTGCGACCGTCAGAGATTGGGAGGTGCCGCAGAGTGCATCAGAGATCCGTAGTTTCCTTGGTCTAGCAGGATACTATCGGAAGTTTATTCAGGGTTTCTCCTCTATCGCAGTTCCACTCACGTCATTGACTAAGAAGAATGCTAAGTACGTGTGGAGCGATGAGTGCCAGAAGAGCTTCGATTCTTTAAAGCAAGCTCTTATTTCAGCGCCGATCTTGTCCATGCCTTCTGGGCCCGGAGATTTTGTATTGTATACCGATGCTTCGAAGCTCGGTCTAGGCGCAGTGTTGATGCAACATGGGAAAGTAATAGCGTATGCTTCTCGTCAGTTGAAGATCCACGAGAAGAACTACCCTACTCATGATCTTGAGTTAGCTGCTGTAGTATTTGCCTTGAAGATTTGGAGGCATTATCTATACGGAGAGAAGTGTCAGATCTTTACCGACCACAAGAGCCTCAAGTACTTCTTCACGCAGAAAGAGTTGAATATGCGTCAGAGGCGTTGGTTGGAGTTAGTCAAGGATTATGACTGTGACATTAGCTACCATCCTGGTAAAGCTAATGTAGTAGCAGATGCTTTGAGCCGGAAAGTCGTAGTGATGGCTCATTTGACAGTTCAGAGGCCTCTTCAGAGTGAGATTCAGAGATTTGATCTAGAGATTTATACTCGAGGTAGAGTTCCCCGTCTATCTACCTTGATGATTAAGTCTTCTTTATTAGACCGTATTCGCAGCGGTCAGTCATCTGATGAGCAGTTGGCGAAGTGGAGACAGAGAGATGAGACGAAGGGCAGTGCTTTGTACACAGTGAGTGATGGCATTGTTCGTTATCGAGATAGGATATGGGTTCCTAGCAGCGATTCTATTCGAGCAGACATATTAGCTGAGGCCCACATGTCCCCGTACTCTATTCATCCTGGGAGTACGAAGATGTACAAGGATCTGCAGATATTATATTGGTGGCCCGGTATGAAGAGAGAGATTAGGAGATTTGTATCCGAGTGTTTGACTTGTCAGCTTGTGAAAGCTGAACATCAGAGACCAGCCGGCTTACTCAAGCCACTTCCCATTCCCGAGTGGAAGTGGGAGAACATTAACATGGATTTCGTGGTTGGTTTACCGAAGTCGGCTAGAGGTTCAAATGCTATATGGGTGATTGTTGATCGTCTTACCAAGTCAGCTCATTTCTTGCCTATTAAGACGACTTTCTCCATGATTCAGTATGCTGAGTTATATATCCGTGAGATAGTCCGATTGCACGGTATCCCAGTCTCTATTGTTTCTGACAGAGATCCGAGATTCACTTCCTCGTTTTGGAAGAGTCTGCATTCAGAGATGGGAACGAAGTTGTTGTTTAGCACAGCTTTTCACCCTCAGACAGATGGTCAATCAGAGAGAGTTATTCAGATCTTGGAGGATCTTCTCCGTGCTTGTGTCATCGATTTCTCAGGGAGCTGGGAATCGAAGTTGCCATTAGTGGAGTTTACCTATAACAACAGCTTTCAGTCGTCTATAGGTATGGCTCCTTATGAAGCACTGTACGGAAGGAAGTGCAGATCGCCTATTCATTGGGATGAAGTAGGTGAGAGATCAGAGTTGGGTCCGGAGATTGTTCAACAGGCAGCCGATACAGTAGTCAAGATCCGTGACAGGATAAGGACTGCTCAGAGTCGACAGAAGAGTTATGCCGACCGGAGGAGGAGAGATCTAGAGTTTGCCGTTGGCGACCATGTTTTCGTGAAGATAGCACCGATGAAGGGTGTCTATCTTAGTCCGAGGTTCATCGGACCATTTGAGGTCCTCGACAGAGTTGGGACATTAGCATATCGTGTTGCTCTTCCGCCGAATCTGGCCGGAGTACACAATGTGTTCCATGTGTCGATGTTGAGGAAGTATTTAGCGAACCCTTCTCATGTGTTGAATTTTGAGTCGTTGCAGTTTTCTCCGAACTTGTCTTATGAAGAGAGACCAATGCAGATCTTAGACCGTAAGGAGAAGAAGCTTCGAAACAAGGTGATCAAATCAGTGAAAGTTAAGTGGCTTAATCAATCCGATGAGGAAGCTACTTGGGATTCAGAGTCAGAGATGCGGAGTCACTTTCCAGATTTATTCGGTGAGTTCTAATTTCGAGGACGAAATTTTATTTAAGGGAGGGAGTGTTGTAGTACCGAAACAACCAATATGCGTATATATGTGCATAATTTCTATTATTTAGTTTTAAATGGTTATTATTTTAAGAAATTGTTGATTTAATTGCATTTAAATCATTTACGTTATTTTTAAGGATTTTAAATCGCGTATTTCAAATTTTAGCTTTTTAGATATATACGCGAGACCGGACCGGAGATAGGAAATCGGAGATAAATTTTATGATCCAAAAATATTCCTAAACTTATTTCGAGCTAAGAAATAATTTATTTTGTTGAAATCAAGTGGATTTAAGTCTACTTTAATTAATTAATCACCAATTAAATTATAGGCTTCTTAATTCATCTAGATTGTGCTTAATTAACTTTTAATCAAGCTTATCTAACATAGGATTCTACTTAGCAAAACTTAAATAAAATCTTACACTAATTGAGAAGACAAGTCTCGGTCATCTCCACTCCACACAATTCCAATGAATACCATTTAACTCTCAACAACAAGAAAACAAAGGCCAACCAATCAACATGCATGTTTTTCCCACCAACTTGGCATCATTTACTCCCCCATGCACACCTTATTTGACCACAAGCCTTCACCATCTTCTTCACTTCCCCTAGAACGAAATATTAGAGAATTAGAAGCTCCCATTCTTGGCCAAGACAACAACAATAGCAAGGTGTCTTCATTTTCGTTGTCGTGTCTCCCGATCCGACGTCTTGTGTTGTTTATTGTAAAAAACAACTTAAGGCATGTCTATATTATTTCTTTGCTCTTCAATCAAGTTATATATCTATTTTTAAACCATTACATGTGCTTGATCCATGACAAAACCGAAATCATGTCAAGAACATTAGAAAAAAATCTGTGCAGAATGTTTTCTCGGCCACCTTCATGCTTCACGGTTGTTGTTGGTTTTGTGATTTCAGGGGTTGGCTCGGTTCCAAGCACTCAAGGCTGCATCTAGACATGTACTAGGGCATGTTAGGGTCATGTTAGTCCATTGGTTCCAGCCCCTACACGCTGGAGGAAGAGATTTGATAGCAACTTCCCATAGCTGCCATTTCGAGTCTCAATTTCTGATTCTTGTTTGTCTAAGGCAAGGGTTCGGTTCTTGGTTGGCCTAGGGCCTATAACCATGGTTTGAACACTTCCTTAGCATGTCTAGGACGTGACCAAGATGACCTTTCATGGCTTGGTTCATGGTCCCATCGGTTTTAAAAATAAAACAAGAACAGCGCCCCATAGGTATTCATTTTTCTGATTTTGGTCGTGTGTGTTGAGTTTCGAATTTATGGTGTCATGTGGGTTGTGGTTGGCTTCTAGCCCTTAGCCATGACTCATACAACACCTTAGCATGTCTAGCATTGACCATGGTTAACCTCATAATCATTGGATCCTTCATTTGACAGCAAAACAAGCAAGACACCCCACGCGTGTGAGGTGTGTTCTCGGGTGGAGCTTGTGAGTGGTTTCGGGTGTTACTTGGATCATGGCTGGCCAAGGGCCTGTAGCCATGGCTAGGACCCTTCCCTAGCAAGCATAGGACGTGGTAAAGTTGGCCTTAAGTGGCTTGAGCCATGTCCCAAGTCAGTTGGACAGCAACAACGCAAGCCCCTTCGATTTTAGTTTTTCTGAATTTTGTTTGTGTGTGTGAAGCTTCGGCTTCTTGGTTTGTGGTGGATCTTGGTTGGCTTCTAGCCCTTAGCCATGGTTCACACAATACCTCATGATGTTTATATCATGCCTTGGTCGTTCATATGGCCACTGGAATGATACATGACAGCAAGAACAAGCAACACTCCCCACGGTACAGCATATGTGTTCTCGAGTGGAACTTCAGATTTGTCGTAGGTGTTGGTTTGGATTGTGGTTGGCCTAGGGCCCTTAGCCATGGTTCAAATCACACCTTAGGATGTTGGTAAGAGGTTCTGGTCGGTGGTTCAAGCCCCAATGGCCAATAGTCTCGAAAACGAAGCAAGGAAGCGCAACAGCTGCTGCTGTAATTTCCTGGACAGAAACTGTGCCTTCGGTTCAGAGGTGTGTTTCGAGTTCTTGGTTGGCTTTTAGCCTATGGCCTTGGACTGGACAGTACCTTATTGAGTTTGGAAGGTCATGTTTTTGGCCGTTTGTGATTTGGTTAAGTTTAGAAGTCGTACGAGAATTTACGGTGCAATGTGCCAAAGTGACTCTCGAAAGAGCGTTTCATGATTTTGGCCTCCATGCACAATTTTCGTGTATTACAGCCCTTTGTATATATTTTCCAGTATTTTAGATGTATTTTAATCATGACTAAACGATGGTTCGATGTTGGTTCGGGTTGGTACGGAGTCATGGTTAGATACTAAGTTTGTTGGGCGTAATTGTCTCGTTTTTAGTTCGAATATGAAGTGTTGGTCAAGTTGAGATTATTTGCATGTGTCTCATGTTAGAATTAGGTCGCAGTGAGCCTGGGAACGATCCAACTCATTTGGTAAATTAAAACAGGATAATAATTATATTACGTGCATAAAAAAAAATAGAAAATATTTATTTTTGAGATATATGCGATATGTCTTGTGGCCACCTTACGCTTATGGGATTGCTTCACCCGGTGACTTACGACCGGTTTACGATTATGTATGGGTACGGATATCCAGTCCAAGGGCTGTGATGATCTTTACCGCCCAGTATACTGTGGTTTAGTCTGATCAGACGTGCATGTTATGTTATGGGCCACTTGCGTAGAACATTATCTCTAAAGAAAAATTACGATATGATATGTTATGACAGGGCTCTATCGAGCAACTCTTTTATGTACGATTTTTCAGTTATGCACGTATTTATAATTACTCATGACACGATTTTCACGTTACGCTTTACGATACGATATTTTTACGTTGCATGCGATTTTATGATATATTTACTTGTTATTCACGATATATGCATGCTGGGTCTTTAGACTCACTAGACTTGATTGATGTAGGTACTGACGATGCAGAGGCTGAGGGCGGGGACCAGTGAGTTAGCTCGGATCGGCGGTAGTACGAACCCGAGGACCTCACGTTTATTTATTCAGTTTTATGTTCAAACTCTTGTTATAACTTTATATATATTTTAAGTTATTGTTTAAAACATTATTCAGTTTCCGCTGCTATGTTTATGTTAAACCGTTGGGTTATTTTACGAAAGTTTTTATACGTTGCAATTTTATTTATTTAAAGAGAAAATTTTTAATAATTCCGCAAAATTATGAATACGAATTACGGGCCCTCACAGTTGGTATCAGAGCGATGTTTCTTGTAAAGGGTTGTACTTACTACTGATCTCGAGAAGCTCACGAAGTCACGTCCTCAGTCTGTAAGTCCTAATTTCACGTATTACATTTTTTTAGCATGAAAGTTTACCAGCATGTTCTCATGAAATATTTTATCAGCATATTCTCATGAAAAATATTTTTATGTTAAGATTATGTTTTAGCAAATATATATTTAAATTTCAAGAAAATAGTAGAAATATTGCATGTTGGTTACGTAAGGATTTTACATGGTACAGTATGCCTCCTAGACGAGTTATTGACCGCCTGAGGGGTGCTGAAAGCGAGGCTGATGAGACTCAGAACCGTTATGAGGATAGAGGTCCACCGCCACCTCCTCCACCACCTGATATGCATACCCAGATGATGGCGGGTATGACTCAGTTCTTCGCACAGTTCGCGGGGAACAATGCTGCAGCGGTGGCTAGGCCGCCTAGACCCGAGGCTATTTGTGAGCGGTTCATGAGGATGAACCCGAAGGAGTTCACTGGGACGTCTGATCCCATGGTGGCTGAGGGATGGATTAAGTCCCTAGAGGTTACTTTCAGATTTATGGAGCTTGAGGATGTTGACAGGGTCCGCTGTGCGACATATCTTTTTGGAGGAGACGCCCGTCTATGGTGGGAGGGCGCATCTGTAGCTCTGGATCTAGCTACTCTCAGTTGGACGCGCTTTAGAGAGGTGTTCTTCTCTAAGTATTTTACTGATGACGTGCGTTCGAGGTTGACCAGGGAGTTTATGACCCTGAGACAGGGTGACATGACTGTTACGGAGTTTATCCGTAAGTTCGAGAGGGGTTGTCACTTTGTACCCCTGATCGCGAACGACGAAGGTGCCAGACTTAGGCACTTCATGGATGGATTGCGGCCGATCTTGCGTCGTGATGTTAGGGTTGTTGGCCCTACGACATATGAGGTCGCTGTCTCTAGAGCTCTTACTGCAGAACAGGATCAGAGAGATATCGAGAATGACCGCCAGGGTAAGCGGCCATTTCAGGCGCCCCACCGCCCTCTTCAGCAGCATAAGAGGCCTTTCCATGGCCCATCGAGGAGCAGAGAGCAGTAGCAGCAGGGACGTGTGGTCCCGAGGAGGCAGGAGTACCGGGTCTGTGCCAGGTGCACACGCCGTCATACCGGAACTTGCATGTATGGTTCTGGGAAGTGTTTCAAGTGTGGCGGTACAGGCCATTTGCTAAAGGATTGTCCTCAGGGGACATTGCCTACTCAGGGCAGAGTGTTTGCACTCCATGCAGCGGAGGCGAACCCAGGGACTATGCTCTTGACAGGTATCTTAAATCTTTAAGTTTTTATTTGGGAAAATTTTAGCATATTTAATTCAGCATTTTGGGATTAATTGCTTTGAATTATTGGGTTATAAGATTTGAACTTAGAAATTGTGATAAGATTGCATGTTCTATTCGGGTCGTTTTGGGAATCTAAGTTAGAAGAACTTTGACCTTTGCATGTCTATAGGATTAATTTTGGTAAACTATTGGATTTAGATAGATTTCCAACATTTCAGGAAGAATATTTATAGGCGGAGCTTCTACGAAAGCCTTGATTGATTCAGGGGCCACTCATTCATTCATATCTGAGACCTTTGCGAATTCCATCGAGGTCAAGACGATTGGATTGGATGTGGCGTATTCTGTGGTTATTCCATCTGGCGAGGAGATGGCAGCGACTAGCGTAGTACGAGACATAGACCTCGAGCTTCATGAAAATCTTGTCTATGCGGATTTGATCGTGCTGCCAATGCCAGAGTTCGATATTATCCTTGGGATGGATTGGCTGCACAAGAACAGAGTACTTATTGATTTTCAGCGGAGATCTGTTCTAGTCCGACCGCTTGGAAGGAAGCAGTTCCTATTTGAACCTCATCGGTACTTTAATTTACCTATCATGATATCTTGTATTCAGGCTAGGAAGCTCATGCATAGGGGTTGTCGAGCATTCATTGTGACCATTATATCTGTTCCCGAGGTCTCCAGCCAGTCAGTTGCGGATGTCCCAGTTGTCAGGGACTTTTCAGACGTTTTTCCAGATGACGTCTCTGGTAGACCACCGGTACGAGAGGTAGAGTTTTCGATCGATCTTATGCCAGGTACCGCGTCTATCTCTAAGGCGCCATACAGATTAGCACCGTCAGAGATGGTTGAGCTCAAGAAACAGATTCAGGAGCTTCTTGACAAGGAGCTTATTCGCCCGAGTTTCTCTCCATGGGGCGCGCCTGTCTTATTCGTGAAGAAGAAATACGGATCTATGAGGCTTTGCATTGACTACCGGGAGTTGAACAGGGTTACAGTGAAGAATAAATACCCACTTCCGAGGATCGAGGATTTGTTTGATCAGTTGCAGGGAGCCTCAGTATTCTCCAAGATAGATCTGCGATCCAGATATCACCAGTTGAGGGTGAAAGACGTCGATACTTTTAAGACTGCTTTTAGGACTCGTTATGGGCACTTCGAGTTCCTTGTGATGCCGTTTGGTTTGACGAATGCGCCGGCGATCTTCATGGATCTCAATAATCGTGTATTTCAGCCGTATCTTGATCAGTTCGTTATTGTATTCATAGACGACATTCTCGTCTACTCAAAGAGTCAAGAGGATCACAACAGGCATCTTACCGCAGTATTGCAGACGTTGCAGAGGCACAAGCTGTTCGCTAAGTTCAGCAAGTGCGAGTTCTGGTTGGAGAAAGTGGCGTTCTTAGGCCACATCATATCTAGCAGTGGCATTGAGGTAGACCCAGCGAAGGTTGCGACCGTCAGAGATTGGGAGGTGCCGCAGAGTGCATCAGAGATCCGTAGTTTCCTTGGTCTAGCAGGATACTATCGGAAGTTTATTCAGGGTTTCTCCTCTATCGCAGTTCCACTCACGTCATTGACTAAGAAGAATGCTAAGTACGTGTGGAGCGATGAGTGCCAGAAGAGCTTCGATTCTTTGAATCAAGCTTTATTTCAGCGCCGATCTTGTCCATGCCTTCTGTGCCCGGAGATTTTGTATTGTATACCGATGCTTCGAAGCTCGGTCTAGGCGCAGTGTTGATGCAACATGGGAAAGTAATAGCGTATGCTTCTCGTCAGTTGAAGATCCACGAGAAGAACTACCCTACTCATGATCTTGAGTTAGCTGTTGTAGTATTTGCCTTGAAGATTTGGAGGCATTATATATCTGGAGAGAAGTGTAAGATCTTTACTGACCACAAGAGCCTCAAGTACTTCTTCACGCAGAAAGAGTTGAATATGCGTCAAAGGAGTTGGTTGGAGTTAGTCAAGGATTATGACTGTGACATTAGCTACCATCCTGGTAAAGCTAATGTAGTAGCGGATGCTTTGAGCCGGAAAGTCGTAGTGATGGTTCATTTGACAGTTCAGAGGCCTCTTCAGAGTGAGATTCAGAGATTTGATCTAGATATTTATACTCAAGGTAGAGTTCCCCGTCTATCAACCTTGATAATTAAGTCTTCTTTATTAGACCGTATTCGCAGCGGTCAGTCATCTGATGAGCAGTTGGCGAAGTGGAGACAGAGAGATGAGACGAAGGGCAGTGCTTTGTACACAGTGAGTGATGGCATTGTTCGTTATCGAGATAGGATATGGGTTCCTAGCAGCGATTCTATTCGAGCAGACATATTAGCTGAGGCCCACATGTCCCCGTACTCTATTCATCCTGGGAGTACGAAGATGTACAAGGATCTGCAGATATTATATTGGTGGCCCGGTATGAAGAGAGAGATTAGGAGATTTGTATCCGAGTGTTTGACTTGTCAGCTTGTGAAAGCTGAACATCAGAGACCAGCCGGCTTACTCAAGCCACTTCCCATTCCCGAGTGGAAGTGGGAGAACATTAACATGGATTTCGTGGTTGGTTTACCGAAGTCGGCTAGAGGTTCAAATGCTATATGGGTGATTGTTGATCGTCTTACCAAGTCAGCTCATTTCTTGCCTATTAAGACGACTTTCTCCATGATTCAGTATGCTGAGTTATATATCCGTGAGATAGTCCGATTGCACGGTATCCCAGTCTCTATTGTTTCTGACAGAGATCCGAGATTCACTTCCTCGTTTTGGAAGAGTCTGCATTCAGAGATGGGAACGAAGTTGTTGTTTAGCACAGCTTTTCACCCTCAGACAGATGGTCAATCAGAGAGAGTTATTCAGATCTTGGAGGATCTTCTCCGTGCTTGTGTCATCGATTTCTCAGGGAGCTGGGAATCGAAGTTGCCATTAGTGGAGTTTACCTATAACAACATCTTTCAGTCGTCTATAGGTATGGCTCCTTATGAAGCACTGTACGGAAGGAAGTGCAGATCGCCTATTCATTGGGATGAAGTAGGTGAGAGATCAGAGTTGGGTCCGGAGATTGTTCAACAGGCAGCCGATACAGTAGTCAAGATCCGTGACAGGATAAGGACTGCTCAGAGTCGACAGAAGAGTTAAGCCGACATGAGGAGGAGAGATCTAGAGTTTGCCGTTGGCGATCATGTTTTCTTGAAGATAGCACCGATGAAGGGTGTCATGAGATTCGGAAAGGGGAAGCTTAGTCCGAGGTTCATCGGACCATTTGAGGTCCTCGACAGAGTTGGGACATTAGCATATCGTGTTGCTCTTCCGCCGAATCTGGCCGGAGTACACAATGTGTTCCATGTGTCGATGTTGAGGAAGTATTTAGCGAACCCTTCTCATGTGTTGAATTTTGAGTCGTTGCAGTTTTCTCCGAACTTGTCTTATGAAGAGAGACCAATGCTGATCTTAGACCGTAAGGAGAAGAAGCTTCGAAACAAGGTGATCAAATCAGTGATAGTTAAGTGGCTTAATCAATCCGATGAGGAAGCTACTTGGGAGTCAGAGTCAGAGATGCGGAGTCGCTTTCCAGATTTATTCGGTGAGTTCTAATTTCGAGGACGAAATTTTATTTAAGGGGGGGAGTGTTGTAGTACCGAAACAACCAATATGCGTATATATGTGCATAATTTCTATTATTTAATTTTAAATGGTTATTATTTTAAGAAATTGTTGATTTAATTGCATTTAAATCATTTACGTTATTTTTAAGGATTTTAAATCGCGTATTTCAAATTTTAGCTTTTTAGATATATACGCGAGACCGGACCGGAGATAGGAAATCGGAGATAAATTTTATGATCCAAAAATATTCCTAAATTTATTTCGAGCTAAGAAATAATTTATTTTGTTGAAATCAAGTGGATTTAAGTCTACTTTAATTAATTAATCACCAATTTAATTATAGGCTTCTTAATTCATCTAGATTGTGCTTAATTAACTTTTAATCAAGCTTATCTAACATAGGATTCTACTTAGCAAAACTTAAATAAAATCTTACACTAATTGAGAAGACAAGTCTCGGTCATCTCCACTCCACACAATTCCAATGAATACCATTTAACTCTCAACAACAAGAAAACAAAGGCCAACCAATCAACATGCATGTTTTTCCCACCAACTTGGCATCATTTACTCCCCCATGCACACCTTATTTGACCACAAGCCTTCACCATCTTCTTCACTTCCCCTAGAACGAAATATTAGAGAATTAGAAGCTCCCATTCTTGGCCAAGACAACAACAATAGCAAGGTGTCTTCATTTTCGTTGTCGTGTCTCCCGATCCGACGTCTTGTGTTGTTTATTGTAAAAAACAACTTAAGGCATGTCTATATTATTTCTTTGCTCTTCAATCAAGTTATATATCTATTTTTAAACCATTACATGTGCTTGATCCATGACAAAACCGAAATCATGTCAAGAACATTAGAAAAAAATCTGTGCAGAATGTTTTCTCGGCCACCTTCATGCTTCACGGTTGTTGTTGGTTTTGTGATTTCATGGGTTGGCTCGGTTCCAAGCACTCAAGGCTGCATCTAGACATGTACTAGGGCATGTTAGGGTCATGTTAGTCCATTGGTTCCAGCCCCTACACGCTGGAGGAAGAGATTTGATAGCAACTTCCCATAGCTTCCATTTCGAGTCTCAATTTCTGATTCTTGTTTGTCTAAGGCAAGGGTTCGGTTCTTGGTTGGCCTAGGGCCTATAACCATGGTTTGAACACTTCCTTAGCATGTCTAGGACGTGACCAAGATGACCTTGCATGGCATGGTTCATGGTCCCTTCAGTTTTAAAAATAAAACAAGAACAGCGCCCCATAGGTATTCATTTTTCTGATTTTGGTCGTGTGTGTTGAGTTTCGAATTTATGGTGTCATGTGGGTTGTGGTTGGCTTCTAGCCCTTAGCCATGACTCATACAACACCTTAGCATGTCTAGCATTGACCATGGTTAACCTAATAATCATTGGATCCTTCATTTGACAGCAAAACAAGCAAGACACCCCACGCGTGTGAGGTGTGTTCTTGGGTGGAGCTTGTGAGTGGTTTCGGGTGTTACTTGGATCATTGCTGGCCAAGGGCCTGTAGCCATGGCTAGGACCCTTCCCTAGCAAGCATAGGACGTGGTAAAGTTGGCCTTAAGTGGGTTGAGCCATGTCCCAAGTCAGTTGGACAGCAACAACGCAAGCCCCTTCGATTTTAGTTTTTCTGAATTTTGTTTGTGTGTGTGAAGCTTCGGCTTCTTGGTTTGTGGTGGATCTTGGTTGGCTTCTAGCCCTTAGCCATGGTTCACACAATACCTCATGATGTTTATATCATGCCCTGGTCGTTCATATGGCCACTGGAATGATACATGACAGCAAGAACAAGCAACACTCCCCACGGTACAGCTTATGTGTTCTCGAGTGGAACTTCAGATTTGTTGTAGGTGTTGGTTTGGACTGTGGTTGGCCTAGGGCCCTTAGCCATGGTTCAAATCACACCTTAGGATGTTGGTAAGAGGTTCTGGTCGGTGGTTCAAGCCCCAATGGCCAATAGTCTCGAAAACGAAGCAAGGAAGCGCAACAGCTGCTGCTGTAATTTCCTGGACAGAAACTGTGCCTTCGGTTCAGAGGTGTGTTTCGAGTTCTTGGTTGGCTTTTAGCCTATGGCCTTGGACTGGACAGTACCTTATTGAGTTAGGAAGGTCATGTTTTTGGCCGTTCGTGATTTGGTTAAGTTTAGAAGTCGTACGAGAATTTACGGTGCAATGTGCCAAAGTGACTCTCGAAAGAGCGTTTCATGATTTTGGCCTCCATGCACAATTTTCGTGTATTACAGCCCTTTGTATATATTTTCCAGTATTTTAGATGTATTTTAATCATGACTAAACGATGGTTCGATGTTTGTTCGGGTTGGTACGGAGTCATGGTTAGATACTAAGTTTGTTGGGCGTAATTGTCTCGTTTTTAGTTCGAATATGAAGTGTTGGTCAAGTTGAGATTATTGCATGTGTCTCATGTTAGAATTAGGTCGCAGTGAGCCTGGGAACGATCCAACTCATTTGGTAAATTAAAACAGGATAATAATTATATTACGTGCATAAAAAAATATAGAAAATGTTTATTTTTGAGATATATGCGATATGTCTTGTGGCCACCTTACGCTTATGGGATTGCTTCACCCGGTGACTTACGACCGGTTTACGATTATGTATGGGTACCGATATCTAGTCCAAGGGCTGTGATGATCTCTACCGCCCAGTATACTGTGGTTTAGTCTGATCAGACGTGCATGTTATGTTATGGGCCACTTGCGTAGAACATTATCTCTAAAAAAAAATAAATAAATTACGATATGATATGTTATGACAGGGCTATATCGAGCAACTCTTTTATGTACAATTTTTTTTCAGTTATGCACGTATTTATAATTACTCATGACACGATTTTCACGTTACGCTTTACGGTACGATATTTTTACGTTGCATGCGAATTTATGATATATTTACTTGTTATTCACGATATATGCATGTTGGGTCTTTAGACTCACTAGACTTGATTGATGTAGGTACTGACGATGCAGAGGCTGAGGGCGGGAACCAGTGAGTTAGCTCGGATCGGCGGTAGTACGAACCCGAGGACCTCACGTTTATTTATTCAGTTTTATGTTCAAACTCTTGTTATAACTTTATATATATTTTAAGTTATTGTTTAAAACATTATTCAGTTTTCGTTGCTATGTTTATGTTAAACCGTTGGGTTATTTTACGTAAGTTTTTATACGTTGCAATTTTATTTATTTAAAGAGGAAATTTTTAATAATTCCGCAAAATTATGAATACGAATTACGGGCTCTCACACGATTGACCAGTGCTCCAGTTTTGACGATACCTTCAGGTACGGGTGATTTTGTTGTATATTGTGATGCATCTCACAAAGGGTTAGGATATATTCTTATGCAGCGAGGACATGCGATTGCATATGCCTCGAGACAGTTAAAGCCACACGAGACTCGGTACCCAATTCATGATCTTGAATTGGCGGCCATTGTATTTGCACTCAAGATATGACGACACTATCTCTATGGCGAGAAGTTTGAAATCTATTCTGATCACAAAAGCCTGAAGTATCTATCTTCTCAGTCAGAATTGAACATGAGACAGCGTAGATAGCTCGATTTATTGAAGGATTTCGATTGTTAAATCAAATACTATCCAGGGAAGTCAAATGCAGCAGCAGATGCGTTGAGTCGAAAAGTATGTGCTTTATCCTTATCGACGATAGGTGTTTCTAATTTGATTGAGAATTGCTGTTTGTCTGGATTAGTATTTGATACAGATTGTAGACCATTGCGACTTGCTGCGATTCAAATAGAACCAGATCTGATTGTTCGCATTAAAGAAGCACAGAAAAATGATTCGAATGTTCAGAAGTCGATTCAGATGGTCAGATCGAGACATCACTCAGAGTATCAAGTACATGATCATGTGCTATATGTAAATAAACGTCTTGTGGTGCCAGATGTTTCAGATTTGAAACAACAGATTCTATCAGAAGCGCACTGTAGTCGGCTCAGTATTCATCCTGGTGGCAGAAAAATGTACAACGATCTAAAAACACAGTTTTGGTGGAAAAATATGAAATCAGACATTGCAGAGTTTGTGTCGAAATGTTTGAATTGCGAACAGGTGAAGGCCGAGAGAAAAAAGCCCGGAGGTTTACTTCAGAGTTTATCTATTCCTGAATGGAAATGAGATCACATTTCCATGGACTTTGTTACGAAGTTACCACGATCATCCCAGGGTTGTGATGCGATTTGGGTTGTGATAGACAGATTGACCAAATCAGCATGTTTTATCCCATACAGAATGACGTATCGATATTATCAGATGGCAGAGATATACGTCAGAGAGATAGTCAGATTGCATGGTGTGCCGAAGTCGATCGTATCACAGTTTGCAGCACGCTTTAGGTACGACATTGCACCTGAGTACTGCTTACCATCCCAGACAGGCGGACAGTCAGAGCGGACTATCCAGACCTTAGAGGATATGCTAAGAGCTGTAGTGCTAGATTTTGGCACTAGTTGGCAAGATTCACTCCCTCTTTGTGAATTCTCGTACAACAACAGCTATCAGACGAACATCGAGATGGCACCGTTGGAGGTTTTATATGGAAAGAAGTGCAGATCTCCGCTGTATTGGGATGACATCTCAGAAGTACCAGAGCTTGGGCCTGATATGATCCGGGAGATGACTGAGAAAGTAAGACTGATCCAGAAAAAAATGAAGACAGCTCAGGATAGACAAGCCAAATATACGAATGTACGTCGTCAACCGTTAGTGTTTGAACAGGGAGACAGAGTATTTTTGAAGATTTCTCCTTTCAGAGGTATTGTCAGATTTGGTAAACGTGGGAAATTGTCTCCTAGATACATCGGTCCATATGAGATTCTTGAGACGATCGTCGATCGTGCATATCGACTTGCTCTTCCTCCTTCTTTATCCGGGATACATGACGTTTTTCATGTATCGATGCGAAGGAAATATCTGCCAGATACTTCTCATATTCTTCAGCCTGACGAGGCCGAAATCGACGAGACTTTGAGTTATATTGAACAACCAATCCAGATTCTTGATTGGAAAGACAAACAGCTCAGAACGAAGACAATTCCACTGGTGAAAGTCCAATGGAGTATCATGGCACTGAAGAAGCGACCTGGGAGACTGAGTCAGATATGAGACAGAGATTTCCGGAGTTATTTCACTGATTTTGAGGACGAACTCATGTCTAAGAGGGGGAGAATTGTAATGCCCAAAAATTTTATGTTGATAATCTGGGATTAACGATTATGACTTGTAGCGCTTATAGATGGATCAAGTCGCGATCAGAATGGGACATGCCTGAGTTAGCATAGGTTGAAATCCCGTAGGTATCGCGCACATGCGCGACAGAGATGCGCGCATATGCGCGAGTCCCAGGTGCCGAGGTCGAAGGCCTCGCGCAGATGCGCGAGAAGCGACGCGCATATGCGCGAGCTGATGGAATTGAATGTATGCCGAGACCGTGGGTCTCCCGCATATGTGCGAGAAGAAAGCGCGCATATGCGCGAGATGATGAATTCGGATATGCCGAGGCCGTAGGTCTCGCGCATATGCGCCGGTTGAGGTCGCGCATATGCGCGAGACGTGCAGAATGAAAAATAAGCCAAGTGTCCTTGCCATGCAATATATGTGCTGAGACTTCATTTCTTCACTCATTCAGCAGCTGAAAATCGAGAACACCTCCATGAAGCCTCAAGAATGCTCATAGCCTAGAATTTAGCTTGTACAAGATCTAACCACCCAAATTTCGATCCGAATTCATTTCCGTGCTCCTCTCATCAAAGGCTTCAATGGGATGTAAGTTTTATTCATTTTCTGCATGATTTGAGATATTGATTTTGGGGAAATTGTGAATTACACTAGATTATGTGTTCTTGTGATATCGGAGAGCGTATAATTGAAACCGGATCGAAGAAATAGTACCGTTTGCATTTGTTATGAATTTCAGCATATATTGATTTGAATTGAATAGATTTTGACATGCTGGAATTAGAATTGTGATGATATGGTATTGGTTATGCATTGTTGAGATTGGGTTATTGTTGAGTTGACGGGGACATCGAGTTTACGCCGTTATGCCGTCAAATTTATCTCGAGATTGAGTATTGCACTTAACATATATTATTTTGAGTTAGAAGTTGATCTGGTGCATTGTATATATGTCATTTCAGATTGGGTTTGACAGATTCGATATCATGAATACGAGACTTCGACTTCTACGAACGACAAGAAAGGTATAATTTAATGTTGATTCGGGAAGATACAACTCGAGTTAGATTTGATTCGAGTTTTCCCAAAATCACATACTAGATTTCTATACCTTGCTATGCTTGTGCTTTATTTTGATTTATGTATAAGCATTGAGATAAGAGAGTCATTGGCAGAATTGCCAAGTTCTAGACGTTCGGTGGTATCGAAGCATAGGAGAAGATCGACTCCGTTTGTAGATATTCGATACAGACAGGGCCGAAGTCTAGGAATAAGACGTACCGCCACCACGATTGGGCGGGTATGTGGGAGACTTGTTACGTCTTATTCACACCGGGATCCCTAGATTTAGATATGAATCGAATCAAGAATAAGAGTCGAAGATGTGTTATATGTATTCATTAATGTGTTATGATTAATGTTTCATGTATCATGATTTTGTATTTCCTTGCTTAACATGCATGTATACATGTTTTATACTGTGATTTGTTCTCACCGGAGTATCCGGCTGTTGTTGTGTCTGTATGTGTGCATAACAACATGTGGGACAGGATCAGGGTCGAGACAAAGATGAGAGATCGAGATAACGTGGTGATTACGGGCATAGACGATGAACTAGTGGTTCTACATGTTGATCTGTAGTTATTTTTTTAAAAACGCTAGTTTGTATGACTGTAATAAATCAAGGCACGTATTTACTTCAGTTGAAATAAAATAAAGATATCATTTGTGTATGATTTATATACAATTGTTTATACTTATTAAAACGCAAAATTTTGAACCACATTTTCTAGCAAAGATCCATTTAATCCCAAAGATAATTGAGTTAGAGCCCGGGACCCCACAAAGTATTTTGTGCATATTATTCTGAATGTCTTGAATTTCTTCAAGAACTGCTTCAAGATCATCAGACGACTGAGGAGGTAGTTGTCCAGAAGTTCCGGCTTCTTGTTCTTTATAGACTTGATCAAAGACTACCAAGGTCCTATCAGATACAACTGTCTCGGCCATAGTGTGTTCTGGAAGAACTGATTCAGTAACCTCTACTTGCGCTGGAGGAGGAGAAGAAGGATCCTGAATGGCAACTGATCTGTCCTGATGTAGAGGTAAATCTGTAAGACCTTCAGTTGTAGGATCAAAAACTGGTGCTTCTGCCTGAGTATCAGTTGAGATTTGGGCTGGCTCGTCAGTTGGAATATTTTTAAAATTGAACAACTGAGCCTCCACATTTTCAGCGATTTCTTTATCTGTGGACTGAGCTGGCACATCAGACATCAGTTGGATCATCCTGCTGAACGGGCTCTTCAGTTAAGATAGGTGCCTCTACAATTGCTTGATCAGTCGAGTGATCAACTGATTCAGAAATGAGCTCCTCTGGTTGAGATTCCTATACTACTGACTGAATAATTTCATCAATATTTGCAAGGGTTAAGTCAGCTTCTAAGTACAATGGTGGATCAGCAACAGAGGTTTCAAGCACATCCTAAGCTTGCTCTTTATTCGGTGATGAGGGTTCTTCCTCTTCATTTGAAGACCCTCCATGAATAACTAATTCCTGATCTTGTTCCCAAAAACGTATCTGTACATGCAGGGAAGTAAGATATGAATCCAACTGAGTAAGTAAAGCTCGATCATTGTAAGCAGTTGGATTCTTCGAAATGTAGTTGGCTTTCAACTTTTCAACTAGCTGAGCCAACTTCTTGGCTCTCATTAAATCAAAGAAATAAGTTTTTCTTTCCAAAGCCGGCACAATAGTAGCAGCTTTGACTATCCTCAAAACGATGGCTTCCAATCTGATAAACTTTTTCAGCTGAGACTTCTTCTTCAATTGTTTGGCAAATGTGTGAGTTCTGTTTGTGATCCAAGCCTCATAAGTTTTCAGTTTGGATGCTGCAAAAGCATTGACTTGTTCCCAAATTAGTCTATGTGGGTCTGGATAGCATTTTTTGGCCTGGGCTCTTCAATCATCTTGCCCTTGCCTTTCTCATCAGAAAGAATATGTGGAATGTTCAGACCCGAACGAGTCGTTTCCACCAGTTCTCGAATAGTGACCCATTTGGGTCGAGTCTGAGCAAAAATGATAGGGAGATTGACAGTTTGTAGAGAAGATACTGCCCTGACAGACTCCTTTTCAGTTGATGGAGGCAACTGATCTCTTGCTGAAACTTCAGCTGGGATGGCTTTCAGAGGAATAGCCTGAATAGGCTGTTGAGTGTCAGAAGATTTAAGCCTTTCAGTTGCTTCCAGCGAGACTATTTGCTTGGTTTTCTGTGTTCTGGGCTTTTTGGTGACTTTGGGAGATGGGGTTTTCTCCGTTTCGGATTCACTGACAATCAGCTTCCTTTTGAAGGACTTCAGCTGTGCCAGAGTTTTTGCCCTTTTTACAGACTTGAGAGCAGCCTGCTGTGCTCCAATCTCATTTTTGATGTTGACGAATTGATGAGGAAATAGATCATGTTTGGCTTTGGGCGGCATACTATTCTTAGCATTGAAAACTTTGAATTTGGATGATCTTTCAGAATTATCAGCCACCAACTCTTTCATTTTCAGCAAATAGCTCAACTGAACAGCAAACCCTTTGGACTGCTTGGTAGATTGAAGCATGTTCTTCAATATGTTGAAGGTGAGTCGCCTCCAGTTGAGTCTCCGGCCTTCCATGATAATGGTAAGAGCCTGAAATTTTTCCAAAGTAAGAGCAGCAAAGGATCCTGCCTTTGCCAATAACCCCTTGGCCACAATGTCAGACAACAACTGAACCTCATGTTTGAGTTCCTTCTTTGGATCGGAAACTTTGATTTTCCGTTCATCAGCAGAGAGTTGAGTCTGCATCTCTTCAATATCTAATGCTTTAACATCAGCAAGGTGTGCCAATCCATCAGACGGCAACAAAAATATCTCACCGAAGGAGTCCTCAGATATGGTCAAAAACTAACCATTGACAGTATATGGGATACTTCCATCCTGATTGATAAATCCACTGGAGTAGAAATAAAAAAGCTCCTTTGGATAGATCTCTTGGGAAGATTGTCCCAAGAATGTTCGGAGTCCAGCTGCTTGAAGCTTCTGAAATACATCCTTGACCTCGGCTTCTTTAATCGATAGGACTGAATCAAGCAAAATGCCATTCGTTCTTCTGCGAGGTAAAAAACCAATTGTACTTCTGCGAGGTAACAAAAGCTCACTCTTAGTTACAACAGGCTATTTCAGTTCGTGACTGATCTTAGCATAACTTAACAATATAACAGAGATTACAGTGTGCTAACAAGCTCAAAGACGGTAGCCTTGAATGCTACAGATAGAACTTAGTAAGAGTGAGCTTTTGATTTCAGCAGAGTAACAGCTTGAGTAAAATAGTTGTTCTTGTGTCTCGCAGAAGAATGATAGGATCATCCTATTAGAACGAACACCAATACTAGAAGCATTTTTTTATATAATCACTACAAAATGCCATTCGTTCTTCTGCGAGGTAACACTCGGCTATGCAACCTTCTGGTCTTGCCCGGTTCTTCACATACCCTTTTAGTATTTTCATAATTCTAAATCACAAGTAAAATTCACATTAAAGAAGTGTTGATAGCATAATCTAAATATTTACATAATATAAAATTTGTCAAAAAGATTAATGATTATTTTAGACCTTTCAAATGGATACATCCAACGGAATTGGACTGGCCCACACAAGCGAACCTCTCTTGCTAAATGATTTGTCAAGTGAACCGAGATGGTAAAGAAAACGGGTGGAAAATACCTTTCCAACATGCATAGAATTTCAGCAATATTCTCCTCGAGTTGTTCTAAACGGTTCCCGTCTAATACTCTTTGACATAATTCATTGTAAAATGCACACAACAGAAATATAGCATTGCGTGGACCTTTCGGTAGAAGATTTCTCAATGATACTGTAGCAATTGTTGCATCAAAACATGGCAATCATGAGATTTCAGCCCAATAAGCTTGCGCTCTTCTACAGAAACACAGTTACCAATATTTGAGCTATATCCATCGGGTAACTTTATTTTCTTCAACCTAGAGAAAAATACATCCATTTCTTTTTTAGACAGTGTGTACGGGGCAGCAAGAAAATGATATTTATTTTTTCCTTTTTCTTGAGGATGTAATTCTTGTCTAATTTTTAAGTGTACCAAATCTTTGCGAGCATTCACACCATCTTTGGATTTTGTCTTTAGGTTTAACATTGTGCCTATGATATTCTCGCAGAAATTCTTTTCAACATGCATCACATCTAAGTTATGACATAGCAGGAGGACCTAAAGGTAACCATCAACAAGCTTGATAGTGTTAATTCAGAATATTTTCTAACATTTTAGGAACAAAAAATAAAAAAATTGCAAAATCTAATGAATAGAGTGCAAAATAACTTACACTCTAATATGGCAACTCGAAAAAAATTGACTCTTTCTTCCACCTTTGAACTCGTTTTTGTACCTCTTTTGAACTATCCTGCTTCTTCCTCTTTTTCTACAAACTGTTGACAGTCTCACCCTTTTGTTTTTTACCCCAGTCATTTTCAATATCTTTCAATGCATCGGCAATTTCTAACCCATTCAAAGGTCTAGGTTTTCCTTTACTCTCTTTTTTCCCAATAAACCACTTCTTTTTCTGACGAAATGGATGATTATGAGCATGAAATCTCCTGTGGCCTAAGTATGCAAACTTTCTACTATAATTAAGCCACATAGAACATATGTCTTCACCACATATTGGGCAACCGAGTTTCCCTTTTGTGACACATCCAGCTAGGTTTTAATAAGCTGGAAAATCATTGATTGTCCACATTAAAATAGCCTTCAGAATGAACATTGACTTGCTAAATGCATCCTACGCCTCCACACCGGTGTCCCACAACTCCTTCAAATCCTCCACAAGGGGTTCCAAATATACATCTATATCGTTTCCCGGTTGCTTCGGACCTGGAATCAGTAATGTCAGCATAAGATTTTCCTTTGTCATGCACAACAATGGAGGAAGGTTATAATTTACCAAAATAACTGGCCAGCAACTATATCTGGAACTAAGGTCACCAAAAGGGTTGAATCGATCTGTTGCAAGACCAAGGCGGAGATTTCTAGGATCTGATGCAAAATCAGGTCATTTATGATCTATCGTATCCCAAGCTACTGAATCAACTGGATGACACATCATATGATCTTGAATTTTGTGTTTGGAGTGCCAAATCAACTCTTCAGCCTTTTGTTTTGATTTAAACATCCTTTTCAGTCTTGGTATCACTGGAAAATACCGTAGGAATTTTTCATGAACTCCTTTACAAACTTTGGTGGTGACTTTGTCTATCTTCCATCTTAAGGATCCACACTTTGGACACGAGTCCAGATCTTGAAGCTCCTTTCTAAATAGACAACAATCATTTGGGTAAGCATGAATCTTCTCATATCCTAAATCAAATGGTTTCAACAACTTTCTCGTCGTGTAAACAGTTTCTGGAAGTGTGTTGTTTTCTGGAAGCATGTCACATAAGATCTTAAGGAGCTCATTGAAACTATTGTTTGTGTGACCATTAGTAGACTGGTAATTGTATAGTGTGACGACTGCTGACAACTCGTGAAAAAACCTTTTTCATTTATATGAAAAAATTATGAGATTTTATCCATACACACACGCAGATATATACACGATGATAATTTAATTTATATGATATAATTACTTAGGTGTCAGATCTTATCCCAAATTTTCTTTCCCAAAATATTCCAAACATTTTTATAAGATAACACCACATAATAAATAAAAAAAACTTAAATAGACTTCATCAATGTATTTTCTCTATAACTATTCATGGGAATCATCAACCTCGATACAAAAAAAGGATAAATAATAAAAACACAAAATAAATCTCATAAGCTTTATTTAAAAATTAAAAAGGGGAAAATATATTCTAGAACAAAAGAAACACATTACCCTTTCAAAAAATGTAAAATTAAAAATAAAAATACATTCTAACAACTAAAAAATTAATTATACAACAAAAATCAGTGAAATGTACATAATGCATGCTCAAAAACACAAGTTATAATGGTCAATTAAAAAAACAATAGTTTTATTTTACTTATTAGTTGTATTTCAGAATGATTCTTAACTTAGTCCTAAAAAAATTGTGGACCTATGAAAATCCAAAAGTTTTTGAGCGAAAATTGTAGGTTGGGTACCTGAAAGTTGAAACCGAAATGGCATAGAGCACTAGTGAGCCCAATAAATGGAATCATTTTCTTTTCTTGAAAAAGGTTAAGCATCCACCTCTTCAATACGTTGTTTGTGCCATTTTTCCCAATAAAGCTTAATAGTATTTATTTTGTGTTTTTATTGTCTATCCTTTTATTGATCCAAAGGTGCGCAGAATGCATGCTCCAAAAACAATTCCATTTGATCCAAAGGTGCATAGATAGGGCGAGTAGTAATTCGGAGAACTATAAAATGTGATAAAATTGAAAAACACCGACTACATAGTATTGTCATATCCCAAGCCTCACTTAATATGAAAACAGATATCCAATTCCAAGTGGTTATTCGACAAATCAATCGACTAAAGTCCAAGTAAACACAACTAATTCCAGTCATCATTCAACATGTACACAATATTATATAATAGGTGATCATGTCTCTCAGTCTCTCTACTCTAAAAAATCAAAATATTATTATAAAAAATCAAAAATTTTAAAAATACTCAATAATCATCCTACTCAGACAATTATTTCAATTAATAAAAATATCATCTTGTGAATTAGTAACTTTAAGAAATGGTTCTCTTAATTACCAATTCTATTCATAAAAACAACTGTATTAAATAAAAAAAAAGATGGGAGACAGAGAGAAAGTGGTGGGGGCCTCTACTTGTTCAGTCGAATTTACAAAAAATACCACCTTTTCAAAGTTAGCACTAGGGGAAGATTATTTCTTCTTGAATTGACAGCAAACAAGAATAGAACAAATATACAATCAATAAGCACATGAAATGTCAGTGAAAAAAGGATGAATAAAAACACAATAGTGGTGACATCAAAGAAGAAAAATTAAAAGCGTCCCTAACCTTTACAAGTAACAACAGAGCAATAATGGTGGGTTGCCACTTTATGATGATCATAAGCACCAATATGGAGTGCAAATTACATTTTTTTTGACTACTTCCAGTTATGGTACGAAGCCCAAACTGTAGCAGAATCAGGAGTCCCCACCCTGCAGAGTATGCAAAGGAGCCTTGAAGGGATAGGCCTCGAAGCTAATGAATTAATATTGGGAAAGTTCGTGGAGCTGTGTGATTTCTGAACTTCAAAATTTGTGGGTTATCTATCTGCCTTGTTTCATTTCTGACTCGAAAACTATCCCAAAATGTTTGGGTATTTTATGATGACCTCTAATTTGTTTTGGATGCGTGCTGTTATTCTCTGGTATTGGTTAAAACTTTTTCGTAACGAAGTATATGTATGTAAGCAGGTCTTTCAAAGACATATATGGTGTCTAGAATCTGGAGTAAATAGGCCCGACTGCTATTTCTATTTGACTCTTATCGAAAATTGAACAATAGCTATTTATTTTTAATAAAAAACGGAAAAAAAATCAAACTTGAAGATTCATGCAAGTAATGTTCCAATTCCAAGAAATTCGCAGAAATACAATCACAAAACACATAATCAAACAAAAAAAACCATAAAAATACCGAGGAAAAAATCACGATAAGCAATTCGAAGAAATACACATAAGCCATTCACATAAATAAAATCCGATGAAACTGTCCAAATGGATGAGCACCTACTTCAATGAGTAATTTCAATGAAACCAAAGATACATCAAAATCAAGACCTACATTTACAGAGAAATTACCGATTTATTTATCAAAACCAGTGATTGTTCCTAAATATTACAGAATCGTGCGAAGGTCCCTTACCTTTCAGATTAGGGCATCTGATGACTGAAATGAACAATAACGACACAGGCGGCGGCGGTTAGGAGGACGTGGCGGCAAAGATGGCAGATATGTAGAGGCGGGGAGAATGATTTTGAGAAGAAGAAATCGGCGCACAGAAATGAAAGAAAAAAAATCGGCGCACAGAAATGAAAATTGAGCGCGCTTTTTTCTTTCACAGCGTGCACATAAAAATCACGCCGTTAATAATAATATTAGCGGTGTGCTTTGAATGCACGATGTTAATATATAGACACGATTTTTTAAAAAAATTTAATACTATTAACAGCGGACATAAAAAGCACTCTGTTAATAATACTATTAACGGTGTGTTTTTAATGCGCGCTGTTAATATATAGACACGATTTTTTTTAAAAAAAATTTAATACAATTAACAGCGTACATAAAATGCACGCCTTTAATTAATAATACTATTAACGGCTTGCTTTTAATGTGCATTGTTAATAGTGCACACGATTTTTTTTAAAAAAACTTAATACTATTAACAGCGCACATAAATATGCACCCTTTTAATAATAATAATTAATGGCGTGCTTTTAATGTGCGCTGTTAATAGCGCGATGCGAAAAACCATTTTTGTTGTAGTGTATATTATATATATAAAAACTTATAAATGTTGTCAAGTATTTATTTTGCTAAATATATATATTTGTAAACACTAAATCAATGTTCTCACTTTAAATAGTTGGTAAAACCAAACAAACATTTAAATGGTACCAATAATTTAGTGTAACATATAGCAACAATAAATCAAAACTCCCACTTATAAGTAGGGTATAAAAATGATTAAAAAAATAAATATAACATAAATAATAAATAATGATTAAATAATATAAAACATAGATTCTTACCTTTTAATAACCTTATTATCATGCCAAGAGTTTCACTTTTTCAACTCAACTTTAGGAAGTTAGCTATTCATTATTCAAAGTGTAAAACTTTGAATATGAAATTAACATGCTAATTATATTTAAATGAAGAAATAAAGAAAAAATATAGAAAGAAATGTTATGAACTCAAAGGTTTTTCATAAAATGAGGGATATCTCAATTCATTACAATGCACCCCTATTTATAGCCAAATTTGGGGAGACAACCACAAATAAAATATTATTTTTTTACACATAAGTCTTCATTGGTGTTCCAAGAAATTATATCTTCATACACATCACTTTTGAAAATCTTCCCATCCGAATTTTCATTTCCACATAAAATAAAACATGTAGATAATTGAGTTATTTGAATTGTGGTATTTTATTTTAACCATTTGACCAAGTAATTTGAGAGATATGGTCAAAATGTTAGAGCATGGTAAAACTGCCACTCCTTCGGTAACGTTATTTGTTGCTTAATTTGATCCCAATTGTGAGAAGATTTTTATCTCATTCTTGCCACCAATATTGTAGATATTGTCATCAACTTTCTACAGGTCCAAGAATCATCTTAATCCCATTTGCAACGCCAAGGTTATTCTTGTTTTATCGAATCTGTAAAATAGTAAAAACTTATAATTATGCAACAACTTATATTTTATACAATTTATTATAAAACATATAATATTTAAACATTTAATAAAAAAAACTATTAATTTATATTATAAAACATTTAATTAATATACAATTTTTTATCTTTATCAAAATATTTAAAGAAAAACTTTTTCAACAGATTTGGAACACCACGAGCGATTATTAGTGATGGTGGCATCCATTTTTGCAATAAACGTTTTGAAAAATTTTTGGGCAAATAAGGGGTCACTCATAAAATCTCTACTCCCTATCACCCCCAAACAAGTTGTCAAGTTGAGGTGTCGAATCGCGAGATCAAGAGGATTCTGGAGAAAGTTGTGGGGATAAATCGAAAGGACTGGTCGTTGAGGTTAGATGACGCGCTTTGGGCATATAGGACTGCATTTAAAACACCGTATGGGTCACTTTTTGGAAAAGCGTTTCATTTACCTGTTGAGTTAGAACATAGAGCTTATTGGGCAAAAAAAGAACTGAATCTTGAATTTGCTCTTGCAGGTGAACACAGGTTGCTGCAGTTGGACCAATTGGAAGAATTTAGGGGTCAAGCCTATGACCTACCATTGACCTACAAGGAGCGTACAAAGAAAGCACACGACAAGCACATTACACCGAGGGAATTCAAAGAAGGTGAAGCTGTGCTACTGTACAACTCCAAGCTGCACTTATTTCCTGGCAAGCTCAAGTCAAAATGGACGGGCCCTTACATGATCACCAAAGTGTTCACCTCGGGAGCAATAACTTTGAGAGATGGAAAAAATGAGCCCTTCACAGTTAATGCTCAACGACTGAAGCATTATTTGGTTGGCACAGTGGAGCCAAAAATTGGAGTCGCTCGATTCCAAAACAATCAGAGCTGAGAGCCACCTACAGTCTTGCTCTCGACTATTAATTGAGAATTAATTTCTTTCCCTTCCTACTCATTTTAATTTTTTTATTTTATGGAGTTGAATTTTTAATCTAGATATTCATTGTTTTTTATTTTGATTTTAAAAAAAAGAGGGTGGTTAAATCAATTGTGTTCGCGACCGAGAGGTAGGATTGTACCACTCGAGCGTGAACACTTTCGTAAGACTGATATATTACATAATAGTCGGCGCTTGGGTGGTAATATTCTACCGCTCGGGCGCGACTGCACTTAAATTATGCCTTCCCCTTCCCATTTCCCTGTCCTATTTGCGCGAACCCTATTCCCCCACACCCCAAAATTCCTTTTCTAACTCACTCCCTTTGTCTGGTTCTTCAGCAACATTCGCTCTTTTTCGGTTTCAAGCGACGTGGCTCTCACTCCTCGGTAAGAACCAAGCGGCATCCTTCCTCCGGTCACCATCTTCATCATCTGTTATCATGTCCCCCAAGAAATTGAAAGGTAATCTTGGATCTTCCTCATCTTATTCATTTGATATAACTCAATTTGTGAATGAGGCGGCTCGGGCTCGATTTGACCATGTCAAAATTCCTAGAAATCCAATAGCCGAGAGAGGATTTTGTAAGCAATTTGATGATAGACACCTAGGGACTCTTGTGGAGTTAGGTAGGAGAGGATGGGAAAAATTTGGAGATCAACCTAGTGCGGCAGTGGTATCGGTGGTTAGAGAATTATTTGCAAATTTGGCGGAGGGGGCGGAAGGTAAGGTTTTTGTTAGAGGTAGACTTGTACCGTTTTATTCTGTTACAATTGACGCACTACTAGAGACGGCTAAAGTTGATGAATCTCAATTCGAGGCGTTGATCGCCTACCACAATTATGATATGATACTCTAGGCGCTGTGCCATCCAGGCGCGACTTGGAAACCGTTGGGCGGACCGCCAAGCTGTTTTGATGAGAAATATTTGAAAGCCCAAATTGCCATGTGGTATCTAGTTGTAGTGAGAAGGATGATGCCGGTCACCAACAAGAGCGAGGTGCAAAAAGAACGGGCGGTGCTAGTGTTTGCTTGACCGAAGGGTACAACATTAATGTGGACAAGCTTATAAATTCTCAGATCATGATGAGTACTCACAACACTCACATCGGTCTCTTCTTCCCCACCATCATCTCGGAGTTTTGTGCGAGGGCATGGGTTGTGGGGACCCGGGCTCTAACTCGATTATCATTGGGATTAAATGGATCTTTGCTAGAAAATGTGGGTCAAAAATTTGCTTTTAACATAACACACATACATAAAATTTATTGCATTTCATTAAAAGCAAATACATGTCTCATTTCAGTTATACAATCAAACTAGTGTTTAAAAGTATTAATACATGTCTAATAAGAAACCACTAGTGATCTTCTACGCCCGTAATCTCCATGCTATCTCGATCTCTCATCCTCTGTATGACCCTGATCCTGTCCCACCTGTGATCATGCACACATACAGACACAACCACAGCCGGATACTCCGGTGAAAACAAATCCCAGTATAAAACATGTATACATGCATGTCAGACAATTAAATACAATGTAATAAAACATAAATCAATGTTTATGACACATTAGTGAATACAGATATAACTCAGTGACTCTTATTCTTTGACTCGACTCATATCTAAGTCTAGGGATCCCGGTGTGAATAAGACGTAACAAGTCTCCCACCTACTCTCCCAATCGGGGTGGCGGTACGTCTAATTCCTAGACTTCGGTCCTGTCTGTATCGAATATCTACACTAGGAGTCGATCTTCTCCTATGCCTCGATACCACCGAACGTCTAGAACTTTGGCAACTCTGCCAATGACTCTCCTATCTCAATGCTTGTATAAAAATCAATATAAAGAACGAGCATAACAAGGTATAGAAATCTAGTAGGTGATTTTGGAAAACTCGAATCAAATCTAACTCGAGTTGTATCTTCCCGAATCAACATGAATTATACCTTTTTTGTTGTAGTTTCGGTTTGAACAAGTCGAAGTCTCGTATTCTTGATATCGAATCTGTCAAACCCAATCTGAAATGACATATATACAATGCACCATATCAATCTTTAACTTCAAGCAATACATATAAGGATTAATATCAAATCTCGATACAATTCGACGGCATAACGGCAAAATCTTGCGATACCGATCAACTCAACAACAATCGATTCTAAATCACAACTCATAATCAATATCATAAACATTTCAAACTCTGAAAATCTGCATACTTTCCACTCAATACATGCTGGAATTTCATACAATTTGCATACGACATCCGATAATCGATCCGTTTACAGCGTTATGATCTCTAGCTACTCATGAACATATATTTCTGATAAAATCACAATTCCTCCTACATATATATCTCGAAACATGCTGGAAATGAACAATACTTACATCCTTTTGAAGCTATTGAAGAGAGGAGCACAAATCTAGTCTCGGATCGAAAATTGGATGGTTAGATTCTTCAAAATCAAATGTCTAAGGAGAAATGAATTTTGAAGGAATTGCTGTAATTTCTCTCACTTCCTGCTGAAATCTCGAAGGAATGTTGAAGGCATATCACATTATATTGCATGGCAAGGACACTTGGCTTATTTTTCATTCTGCACGTCTCGCGCATATGCGCGACCTCAACCGGCGCATATGCGCGAGACCTACTGCCTCGGCATTTAACCATGTAATCTGCCGGCGCATATGCGCGCCCCTTCTCGGCGCATATGCGCCCACTACTCTGGACAACTCGCGCATATGCGCGCCTCTTGTCGCGCATATGCGCGAGACCTTCGTCTCGGCACATTTTGGACTCACACAGCTCGCGCATATGCTCGCCCACCAGCGGCGCATATGCGCGAGACCTTCTGTCCTCGCACATAATTACAACTCAATAACTCCAATCCAAGTTCAACGTGCTCTATCAATAATCATATCAATGAATCAATAAATAGTCTCAGATTAACAGGATAAAAATCTCAGGCATTACATTTCTCCCCCTCTAAGATATGATTTCGTCCCCGAAATCTCAGGAACTCAATCAAAGCGTGTATAAACGCAAGATAATCAAACTGTATAAATACTCACATCATGCAAATAGTTCTGGATATCTCTGTTTTATCTCTGATTCTGTTTCCCAAGCCGCTTCTTCAGTACCATGATGACTCCACCGAACTTTCACTAATGGAATAGTTTTCGTTCTGAGCTGTTTCTCTTTCCGATCAAGAATCTGAATCGGCTGCTCAACGTAACTCAAAGTCTGATCTAGCTCGGCTTCTTCAGGCTGAATGACATGAGAACGATCTGGAAAATATCTACGCAACATTGATACATGAAAAACGTCATGTATCCCAGATAAAGGAGTAAGAGCAAGTCGATATGCTCGATCGCCAATCTTTTCAAGAATCTCGTACGGACCGACGTATCGAGGAGACAACTTCCCACGCTTGCCAAATCTGACAACAACTCTGAAAGGAGAAATCTTCAAGAATACTCTGTCTCCCTGCTCAAACACTAACGATCTACATCTGATGTTCGCGTACTTCGCTTGTCTATCTTGTGCCGTCTTCATTCGCTTCTGAATTATCTTTTCTTTTTCTGTCATCTCACGAATCATATCTGGCCCTAAGTCTGGTACCTCTGAGATGTCATCCCAATACAGCGGAGATCTGCACTTCTTCCCGTATAATGCCTCAAACGGTGCCATCTCAATGCTCGTTTGATAGCTGTTGTTGTACGAGAATTCACAAAGAGCTAGTGAATCTTGCCAACTAGTACCAAAATCTAGTACTACAGCTCTCAGCATATCTTCTAAAGTCTGGATAGTCCGCTCTGACTGTCCGTCTGTCTGGGGATGGTAAGCAGTACTCAAGTGTAAAGTCGTACCTAGAGCCTGCTGTAGACTGTGCCAAAAGTGTGAAGTTAATCGTGGATCACGATCTGATACGATCGACTTCGGCACACCATGTAATCTGACCACTTCTCGGACATATATCTCGGCCATCTGATCATATCTGTACGTCATCTTGTACGAAATGAAGCATGCAGATTTGGTCAATCTATCTATCCCAACCCAAATTGCATCGCAGCCTCGGGATGATCGTGGTAACTTCGTAACGAAATCCATGGAAATGTGATCCCATTTCCACTCAGGAATAGCTAAACTTTGAAGTAACCCTCCGGGCTTCTTTTTCTCGACCTTCACCCGTTGGCAATTCAAGCATTTAGACACAAACTCTGCAATATCTGTCTTCATCTGTTTCCACCAGAATTGTGTCTTCAAATCATTGTACATTTTCCTGCCACCAGGTTGAATACTGAACCGACTACAGTGCGCTTCTGACAATATCTGCTGTCTCAAATCTGAGATATCTGGCACTACAAGACGGTTATTCACATACAGCACATGATCACGTATCTGATACTCAGAAATATTTCCTGATCTGACCATATCAATCGACTTCTGAACACTCTGATCGGTTCTTTGTGCCTCTTTGATGCGAACAATCAATTATGGTTCACACTGAATAGGGGCAAGTCGCAACGGCCTACTATCTGTATCAAATGCTAATCCAGAAAAGCAACAATCTTCTATCATATTTGAAACACCTATCGTCGACAAGGATAAGGAACATACCTTTCGACTCAAGGCATCCGCTGCTGCATTTGACTTCCCTGGATAGTATTTGATTTCAAAATCGAAATCCTTCAATAAATCGAGCCATCTATGTAACGTACTGTACTTTCATACTTAAAATTTGCGGAAAAATTAAAAATTTTCTTAAACATAAAATAACCTTCAAAGTTTTCCGTAAAATATCTCAACCAAGTCCCCCATAAGACATGATTGTTCAAAATAACTACAATAAAATTAGCTAACAAAAGGTTTGCTCAAAGTGTTTCCATCAGAATACGAAATCAAAGTAATTTAACTTTTTCATAAAACTTAAACATGGCGGTCCTCGGGTTTAGCCTCCCACTCAGTCCAAGCCTGCTCCTCGGTCGCCACCTCCTGTCTCCTCATCAGCATACTCACCTGCATCGATCAAGTCTAGTGAGTCTAAAGACTCAACACATATAAACTGGAAGTAGCGAATACTACGTAATAAAACCACATGCAACTTCAAAATAGAACATACATACTGAAAACTTGAACGTGCGTATTAAAACTTGAACATACGTACATACATACTTAGACGTGCCATAACTTAAACTTTTCATAAACGTGCTGCATACTTGAACATACATAGCTTCATCATTTTTGCGTAGAGAATGTTTCAAAGCAAGTGACCCATAACATAATTCGCCTGATCAGACTAAACCACAGTACTGGGCTGACAGGGACGTATCCACTGCCACATACATGAGATCCCCGTTCATAATTTAACGGGCTGGTTGGTCCCCGTTCATAATTTAACGCTTTCCAACCTCGATCTAACCCGTTCATAATTTAACGGGCGGATTGGTCCCCGTTCATAATTTAACGCTTTCCAATCCTAAACATAATTTGGTCACAAGACATTTAGCATATCTCAAAAACTAAAAATATTTTCTTGCACGTCATACATACTTACTTGGCGTTGAGGGATTCGTTGGATTTCACTTGGGGCCGCTGCTGCACATACTAAATGAATTTCAACACTAATTTGCATAAATTAGACGTAGGTACTCGAGCTCACCACCGAAGTGCATAAATAGCTTATGTCATTCTAGATCATGCGGGACTTGACCTCGTTTAATCATACTGACTATGAAATTAAACCCCGAAACAAACTCTAAGGTGTCGTGTGAACATTTCCCAACCATAAAAGACCTGAACTCACTATTAGAACTTGAAAAGGAGAAAGAACGAAAATATTTTTACAGATGGGGCCGCGCTCGGGTGGTAAAACTTTACCGCTCGAGCGCCAGGTCTACTAGAAAGAACACTCGGACAGAAAGGGTGGCGCTCGGGTGGTAAAAAGTTACCGCTCGGGCGCCGAGAAAACTGGACACCGCGACTCAGAAACTTGTACTCTCCAATTCCGATTACACATACAGTGAACAACGCCTCGAGACTCATCCTAGGACACTATGATCCAAACTCGACTCCATAAAAATGTCCCAAACGTTCCCAAAGAAGCGACGCACCACACGCAACGCGATACCTCTCATAACTCGAATTTTGACACCAAAATAGTTTTCACGACTACTCTGTCTCCCAATGCCTAACGACGCGAACCAAAACGTCAATGACCATCCCAACATCATTAACAACATACCTAACGCAGCAGCGATCACCCGTCAATCCACAACGAAGCCTGCAACCACAAAACGTCAAGAACGCATCAATAACATAATTTTTCAGAAGAAATGCAGTTTGAGCAGTCTCACGAAAAACGCCATAACTCACTCAATACTAATCCAAATATTTCGAATTTTATATCAAATCGAAGGTATCAAAAAGTTCTACGATTTTTATGTTGAAAGTTTTCTCAGATTCACGACCGAAAAATCACAGTATTTAAAAAAAACAGTAAAATCGAGTTTTCAGATCTAAAATCTATTTCAAAACTGATCCAAATCATTTTCCGCTCAAACGACGAACGTAACACATATATTTTACGCATAAAACAACGCAACATATAATATGACATGATCGATGCAATAAAAGAAAGATTATACGTGCCTTTGATATTTAAAAATACCGAAATGACGATACCGAAGCGGAGATAGAAGCGAGGTTGATCCGGGACGAACGTGGTGCGATTTTCTTTGAAGAAAATTCGACAAAAATTTGCTGGAATTGAAGGGGATGGGGCGGCTGCAAGAACTTGTAGAACCCTAGGTTTTCTTTTCCAAAATATGAATGAATGGATGAGTATGTGTTTGTGTGTGTTGTGTGATACGTGTATGTGTGTGTGTAGAGTGTGTGTGCGTGTGTTAGAATTATGTAGGGAGTGATTTTTGCTTAATTAAACCATTAACCATGCTAATCAATATACTAATTAAAATGTTACTCAATTAACCAATTAATTAAAATACTATCCATACTAACCTTTAAATAAAATCCCCTAATTAAAAATAACACAACCCAAATGCTAACTTTAAAAGTTTTAAACTTTTAAATCAATAAATAAATAAATTAGACTTTAAAATACTAATAACTTAATAAATTGGTTAAAATGCCGTATTCATAACTTAAAATAAAATACCACGTTTAAAATCGCCAAAGTCGTCACCGGTCTCTTTTCCTCACTTACGCCTCGAATAATCGCCTGAAACATGAAACTCGAAAGACATTTTAACGTGCATCACAATAACATGACTAATTTAAAATAATACATTTAAATAAATTATGCATGGCTAAGAAAATCATTTTAAATTAAATAACTTATTTAACAAATAAATAATGCATGGGTTTTACGTGTACGAATTTGGGCTCTACAGTTCCTCCCCCACTTATAAAAATTTCGTCCTCGAAATTAAGTCTTACCAAACAACTCCGGGTAGCGAAGTCTCATATCTGCCTCGGACTCCCAAGTAGCCTCTTCCACTGATTGGTTTAACCACCAGACTTTGACTAGCTTAGACACCTTGTTCCGAAGTCTGCGCTCCTGTCTGTCTAGGATTTGGACGGGTCTTTCCTCATAAGACAGGTCTGGAGTCAACTGTAACGGCTCGTAGCTCAGAACATACGAAGGATTAGCCAAATATTTCCTCAGCATCGAGACATGAAACACATTGTGCACTCCGGCCAGATTCGGCGGAAGGGCAACACGGTAGGCTAGGGTCCTAACTCTGTCCAAAATCTCAAACGGCCCAATGAACCTCGGACTCAGTTTGACTCTCTTTCCAAATCTCATAACACCCTTCATAGGTGCTATCTTGACAAAAACGTGATCACCAACGGCAAACTCGAGATCTCTCCTCCTCTTATCATCATAGCTCTTCTGACGGCTTTGGGCAGTCTTCATTCTGTCCCGAATCTTGACCACCACATCTGCATTCTGCTGAACTATCTCTGGACCAAGTTCTGCTCTCTCACCAACTTCATCCCAATGAACTGGTGATCTGCACTTCCTTCCATACAATGCCTCATAGGGAGCCATACCAATAGATGCTTGGAAACTGTTTTTGTATGTGAACTCCACTAGAGGTATCTTCGATTCCCACGTCCCTTGGAAATCGATCATACATGCTCGCAATAGGTCCTCCAAGATCTGAATCACTCGCTCCAACTGGCCATCTGTCTGCGGGTGAAAAGCTGTACTGAATTGCAGCTTTGTTCCCATAGCTGCATGTAGGCTCTTCCAGAATGAAGATGTAAATCTCGGGTCCCTGTCGGACACAATAGAAACTGGGATCCCATGCAATCGAACGATCTCCCTTATATAAAGCTCCGCATACTGCGACATGGAGAAAGTCGTCTTCACTGGCAAGAAGTGCGCTGACTTAGTGAGTCGATCCACTATGACCCAAATAGCATTAAAACCTCTAATTGACTTTGTCAACCCAACGACGAAGTCCATAGTGATATTCTCCCATTTCCACTCGGGAATAGGGAGTGGCTTAAGCATCCCTGCTGGCCTCTGATGTTCAGCTTTTACTTGCTGGCAAGTGAGACATTCTGATACGAATCTGCGGAAGTCTCGCTTCATCCCTGGCCACCAATACAATATCTGCAGGTCTTTGCACATCTTGGTGCCTCCTGGGTGAATAGAATACGGAGATGCGTGTGCCTCTGTCAAAATATCCTGTCTGATCAAACCAACACTAGGCACCCACATTCTACCTCTATATCTCACAATACCGTCTGAAAATGTGTACAAAACACTGCCCTTGGCTTCATCTTTCAGTCTCCATTTCTGTAACTGTTCATCTGAAGACTGACCTGCTCGGATACGGTCTAGCAAATCAGACTTGACTGTCAGATTAGATAGTCTGGGAGCTCTGCCTTTACGATAAATCTATAGACCAAATTTCAGAATCTCGGACTGAAGAGGTTTCTGCACTGATAACTGAGCTATGACTACAACTTTCCTGCTTAAGGCGTCCGCGACAACATGAGCCTTCCCCGGATGGTAGCTAATTTCGCAGTCGTAATCTTTCACAAGTTCCAACCACCGTCTCTGTCTCATATTCAGCTCTTTCTGCGTGAAGAAATATTTGAGACTCTTGTGGTCGGTGAAAATCTGACATTTCTCGCCGTATAGATAATGTCTCCAAATCTTCAACGCAAACACCACGGTGGCTAACTCCAGATCGTGAGTCGGGTAGTTTTTCTCATGCACCTTCAATTGTCTGGAAGCATAAGCTATGACCCGACCCTGCTGCATCAATACTGCGCCTAACCCGAGCTTAGATGCATCGGTATATAACACAAAGTCTCTTTGCCCTGATGGCATGGCTAGCACCGGTGCTGAAATAAGAGCTTGCTTCAAAGTGTCGAAGCTCTTCTGACATTCATCACTCCACACAAATTTGGCATTTTTCTTGGTTAGTGACGTGAGTGGCACTGCTATCGGCGAAAATCCTCGGATAAACTTACGGTAGTAACCGGCTAAACCCAGAAAGCTGCGGATTTCTGATGCATTCTTTGGCTCAACCCATTCCTTAACGGCTGCAACTTTCGCTGGGTCTACCTCAATACCACTGCTAGAAACTATATGCCCCAAAAACGCTACCTTCTCCAACCAAAACTCACACTTACTGAACTTCGCAAATAGCTTGCGACTTTGCAAAGTTTGCAACACGGTCATCAAATGCTGGCTATGTTCCTCATGGCCCTTCGAGTAAATGAGAATGTTGTCAATGAATACTATGACGAATTGATCAAGGTAGGGCTGAAACACTCGGTTCATGAGGTTCATGAAAATTGCTGGAGCATTAGTCAATCCAAGTGGCATCACTAGGAACTCGTAGTGCCCATATCTAGTCCTGAAGGCCGTTTTGTGAACGTCTGCATCTTTCACCTTCAGTTGGTGATACCCTGATCGAAGATCTATCTTAGAGAACACTTAAGCTCCCTGCAACTGATCGAACAAGTCCTCGATCCTTGGAAGTGGGTATTTGTTCTTGATCGTTACCTTGTTCAGCTCTCGGTAATCGATACACAGCCTCATGCTCCCATCTTTCTTCTTCACAAAGAGCACTGGCGCGCCCCATGGTGAGAAAATAGGGCGAATAAATTTCTTGTCCAGAAGCTCCTGAATCTGCTGCTTGAGTTCTAACATCTCAGCTGGAGCTAATCTGTATGGTGCCTTGGAGATTGGAATTGTGCCTGGCATGAGATCAATGGAAAACTCCACCTCTCTATCTGGTAGAAGACCTGTGACGTCGTCAGGAAAGACGTCTTGGAAGTCTCTGACTACCGGCACATCTGCTATGGATAGAGTGGGCATATCACGCGTTGAAATGACACTGGCCAAGAAAGCCTGACACCCCTTGGAAATCAGTCTCTTCGCCTGCATGCAGGAAATCATGCGAGGGAAGCTTCTCCATCTGGCTGGTTCAAATATGAACTGTTCCATGCCCAGCGGCCTAACCAATACTGATCTTTACTGGAAGTCAATCAAAACCCTGTTCTTTGTTAGCCAGTCCATTCCCAAAATAATGTCGAACTCTGGCATCGGCAGTAGAATCAAATCTGCATATACTAGATGGCCCTGCAATTCTAGATCGATATCTCTGATCATGCTAGTTGCTAACAACTCTTCCCCGGATGGGACTGTCACCGAAAAAATCATGTCTAGGCCAATGGACTTGATGTCCAGATGATTAGCAAAAGTCTCAGATATAAAGGAGTGAGTGGCTCCTGAATCTATCAGTGCCGTTGTGGCTAATCTCTTTATGAATATATTTCTTGAGAGACGTTAGCACAACAAACTAACTTATATCCCAAAATTACTAACATTAACCTCAAACATAGCAGAAAATTACTATTCCAAATCACTCAAAATATTACTAGCAGCTTAACAATCCCAAATAAAATCCACATGCAAGGCAAAATAATACCGAACTTGGGTAGAAAAGGTTTACCGGTCTGCAAAGTCGTGTCTGGATTCGCCTCCTGTGCATTCATGGCGAATACTCTGCCCTGAGTCGGCTGCTTCCACTGTGGGCACTCCTTTAGCATGTGGTCACTGGCTCCACACTTTAAGCACTTGCCTGATCCATATAAGCATTTCTCTCGATGCTGGCGGTTGCACTTAGGACATTCTGAGAAAATTACGGGCTTCTGAGGTGCCCCTTGCTGCTGAATTGGACCCTTGCCCTTCGGCGGTCCCTGATAAGGTTTCTTCCCTGGTGGCCCTTGGTACGGACTCTTGTGCTGGGGTCGCTGATGCTGATGCTGCGGCTGTTGGTGCGGTGGTGCCTGATAGGGCCTCTTGCCCAACCTGTCAGCCTCAATATCCCACTGGTCTTGTTCTGCCGCCAAAGCCCTAGATACGGCGACTGCATAAGAAGTGGGGCCAGATACCCTCACATCAAGGCGCAAGATTGGCCGCAATCCATCCAAGAAATGTCTCAGCTTTGCCTGGACATCATTCGAAATGAGGGGTACGAAGTAACACCCCCTCTCAAACCTCCCAACAAACTCTGCAACACTGCTGTCTCCTTGTCGCAGCGTCATAAATTCCCTAGTCATTCAGGATCGTACTTCCTCAGTGAAGTACTTGGCGAAGAACACTTCCTTGAATCCAGTCCAAGACAAAGTCTGCAAGTTAACTGCCACCGACGCACTCTCCTACCATAGACTAGCGTCCCCTGACAGAAGGAACGTGGCACACCTGACCCTATCAGCATCGGTCAGTTCCATAAAATCAAAGATTACCTCGATGGACTTAATCCATCCTTCCGCTATCATCGGGTCAGTGGTTCCCGAGAACTCCTTTGGACTCATCCTTCTGAACCTCTCGTAGACAGCCTCAGGCCTCGGCCTCTCCCCTGCACCCACTGCTGCAGCCTGGTTCCCCGCAAACTGCGCGAAGAACTGCGTCATACCTGCAAGCATCTGCGCCTGCATATACGGAGGTGGACGAGGAGGAGTGACCCTCTCCTCATCACGATGCTCTCTGTTTTCATCCCTAACTTTCCGGTTAATCACACGTCTGGGAGGCATACTGTTCCAACAATTTACACAACACGTAAACCCAATATGCATGAATATAATAACAATATCATAAGATGCACGAAATCTAAACTTAAAACATGGACATGCTGAAATCATGATTCAATTTTTACTACATACATAATGCAAAACTTTAAAACTTACAGACTTGAGGTGTGACTTCGTGAGCTTCTTGCGACTGGCAGTAGGCGTAACCCTTTACAAGAACACCGCTCTGATACCGACTGTAACGTACCGTACTTTCATACTTAAAATTTGCGGAAAAATTAATAAATTTTCTTAAACATAAAATAACCTTCAAAGTTTGCCATAAAATACCTCAACCAAGCCCCCCATAAGACATGATTGTTCAAAATAACTACAATAAAATTTGCTAACAAAAGGTTTGCTCAAAGTGTTTCCTTCCGAATATGAAATCAGAGTAATTTAACTTTTGCATAAAACTTAAACATGGCGGTCCTCGGGTTTAGCCTCCCACTCAGTCCAAGCCTGCTCCTCGGTCGCCACCTCCTGTCTCCTCATCAACATACTCACCTGCATCGATCAAGTCTAGTGAGTCTAAAGACTCAACACATATAAACTGGAAGTAGCGAATACTACATAATAAAACCACATGCAACTTCAAAATAGAACATACATACTGAAAACTTGAACGTGCGTATTAAAACTTGAACATACGTACATACATATTTAGACGTGCCATAACTTAAACTTTTCATAAACGTGCTGCATACTTGAACATACATAGCTTCGGCATTTTTGTGTAGAGAATGTTTCAAAGCAAGTGACCCATAACATAATCCGCCTGATCAGACTAAACCACAGTACTGGGCTGACAGGGACGGATCCACTGCCACATACATGAGATCCCCGTTCATAATTTAACGGGCTGGTTGGTCCTTGTTCATAATTTAACGCTTTCCAACCTCGATCTAACCCGTTCATAATTAACGGGCGGATTGGTCCCCGTTCATAATTTAACGCTTTCCAATCCTAAACATAATTTGGTCACAAGACATTTAGCATATCTCAAAAACTAAAAATATTTTCTTGCACGTCATACATACTTACTTGGCGTTGAGGGATTCGTTGGATTTCACTTGGGCCGCTACTGCACATACTAAATGAATTTCAACACTAATTTGCATAAATTAGACGTAGGTACTCGAGCTCACCACCGAAGTGCATAAATAGCTTATGTCATTCTAGATCATGCGGGACTTGACCTCGTTTAATCATACTGACCATGACATTAAACCCCGAAACAAACTCTAAGGTGTCGTGTGAACATTTCCCAACCATGAAAGACCTGAACTCACTATTAGAACTTGAAAAGGAGAAAGAACGAAAATATTTTTACAGATGGGGCCGCGCTCGGGCGGTAAAACTTTACCGCTCGAGCGCTAGGTCTACTGGAAAGAACACTCGGACAGAAAGGGTGGCGCTCGGGCGGTAAAAAGTTACCGCTCGGGCGCCGAGAAAACTGGACTCCGCGACTCAGAACTTGTACTCTCCAATTCCGATTACACATACAGTGAACAACGCCTCGAGACTCATCCTAGGACACTATGATCCAAACTCGACTCCATAAAAATATCCCAAACGTTCCTAAAGAAGCGACGCACCACACGCAACGCGATAACTCTCATAACTCGAATTTTGACACAAAAATAGTTTTCACGACTACTCGGTCTCCCAATGCCTAACGACGCGAACCAAAACGTCAATGACCATCCCAACATCATTAACAACATACCTAACGCAGCAGCGATCACCCGTCAATCCCCAACGAAGCCTGCAACCACAAAACTTCAAGAACGCATCATGTAAAGGCCTAGAAATCCATACTTGAAAATTTGCGGAAAAATTAAAAATTTTCTTTTAAACTATATGAAATATCCAGTTCATGAAATAAACTGTTAAATAATGTATCATGTTTAAAAATAGCAGCGGA